>NW_008587957.1:52782-57225 GCF_000691845.1 Merops nubicus
GAATGCACTGTAGAGCTTTGTCCATGCTAGAGGATAACCAAACCTACCATTTTTCCTGTGTGTCAGGGATTTCCACAAGCATAGCATACCACTGTGCTTTAATCTTTCCAAAAACAGGGCAGGAATCCGTTCAGTATGGGGCATGCTTGATAGGGTGCCTCTAAGCCTATCACAGGCCTGTGTTATCTAAACACGGATGTTAATCTTGTCAAACACACAAGACTAAACAACAATTAGTATGATCTATGTGTTTCTCGACACCTCAGCTGAAAGTTACTTGAGCACATTTGCAGTTCTCCTTGGCAATCTTCTGCTGTGCTTAGGCTACATTTCTAAGAGAAAGATACATATCCAGTTCGAAGAAATTTCAAGACAGTTCTTGCAGGCTCTGAGTAAGCGCTCTATTCGGCAGCAGACGATAAGTAGCAGACTACTGTCAATATCTGAGTGTGTTTTGTGGGATAGTTTGTAATTTTCTGAATGCTACTGACAGGCTTTGGACCCCAGAAGTAAGCTACGTGGTGAATTCCTTCTATGTGTATCTTGACTGAGCTCAGCACAAGAGCGTGCCCAGTCTGTAAGAGGCTCTGCAGTTCCCCAGTAGCAGAGATTTAGAGTCCTGACAACAGTAATAAGAGAATTTGTAAAAAAAGTCACATGGACAAAACCATAACTTGTAATTTTCAGGAACTCCAATGCCAAGGGCTGTAACATCAACCTTCTTTAAAATACTGTGATATTTATAACAACAAATTAAAATAAAGTATTGATTAACAGAGAAGTGGTTCAGGGAACTACAAAAAACAATCTGGGGAACTGCAAGAAATGGAAAGACATTATTTATTCCAGTCATTTATTCTTTAGTAATTTGCTGGTGAAAATGCTTGGTTTGTCAGATGTGCTATGTGACATATGAAGCCAAAACACTGTTACTGTTACTGTCACTACCAGTATACACCATGATATATGTCACACCATTCTGCACTTGTGGGATTAAGCATAGAATATTTTGTCTACGTAATATTTTAAAAAGTATTCTCTTACAATGCTGTGAAGTAACATCAAATGTAGACTTTTTGTATAAGGCTAATTAGACTCCATGGACAGAATACCTTTGAAAGATTTCTGACATCGGTAGGAATCTCAGTGCTGCTTCACTGCTTTAGAAAAAGTGAGATTTATGATCATGCCTTTAGTTTTTATATTTTAATGTAATGTCTGGGGTTTTTATGCTGAGTATCTAGTTGTTTGAGCATTTTAAAAGCACAGTTATTCCCATCCTTTTGAAATTCTATGGACTTTGAGAATGAAATGTAATTTTGATTTCTTAGAGAATATTAATAGTATATGTTTGTAATCAAAACAGATATAGATACATATATTCTGTTAAATATTTACAGATTGTGAGAACATCTTTCATTTCAGTGAGATAAGGCCTAAAGAGATGAAAAAAAAAAAATATAAAGAATTAGTTTTACTTAGAGTTGATTTTGCTTTTAGATATAAATGGATCTGAAAGCCAGACTTATTTTAACCTTCAAGCTTGGTTGAAACTCTAATATGGATAGCAGAGGAGGTGCAGCCAGCAGCCATTACAATAGTGCCTGAAGGGCAACAATGCTACAGTGCAAAGTAGGGACAGGGGTGTGGGAAAGAAAATGCCTCAAAACATGTTTCTGGCCTCATACCACATGACATCTCTTATATATCCTGAAGACCTTGATATAGACCAGGAAAGGGAGTGATTTCGTTTACTTACATTTACTGGTATGGGGGTTTTTTTGGGTTGGTTTTTTTTTTTTTTTTTGCTACCCAGCATTTTGTGCCCACATTGTTTAACAAGCTTAGCTACATAATTATTTCCTTTTTGATGGAGCTAATAAATTATGGTGAGTCATGTATTAAAATGTGCTGTGTTACCAGAAAACATTGGCAAGGAGCAATGACTTGCTGGCTTAATTACTTGCCTTACCTGCCAGAGCTAATTTCTGGCTGATATTTCTGACAACCCACCGATTTACAAATCAGTTCCAAATGGAGTAACGAAAAATGTTTGCTTTTATATTAGTAATCTTTGAACAGTTAATATACACTGTAAGCTATTTTGTGGCATTGTCTAAAGGCCATAACTTGCAAACTTTTATGCATATATATATAGTTTATGCACAATAAGGTTAGTTGTGCTAAGATTATCTGTGTCTGTCTTCACAGAATCAATCCTGAAAGCATAAGCAACTTTACTTGTCAGATATTAGTCCTGTGGCACATCAGAACTGGAGAATTTTGAGTTTTAAGCTCTACAAACTGAATTAAAAAAAGAAAGTACATGCTTCTGAGAACATGTACTCAAAAGCAGAATTCAAAACATTTGGAAAGAGCTACCACCAATATAGATGGTTATATATTGCTCAGCTTGTGAAATTAAAATGTGTGATGATCAATAGTTACAAAAATCCCACTTGCCTAATTACAAGTCCAGTATTATAAAGTAGGCATGAAAACTTGTGTTCCTCCATTCTGTCCACTTCTTTTCTATGACTGTTTAGAATATTTATAAATCCAGAATTCCTTTTCTTCAAATGTTTGTATCTCAACTTTTGAATAAACTTTGGCCAGTTCCCCAAAGAATAGATCTTCTTTGGGCTTGGTGAGTTAGGTTTCATAATATGAGATGCAAGACTGAAGGTTGTCAGATCACTAAGATCTTAAAACTTTGAATTTCAGTTCTGCATTCATTTCCACTGACTGATGAACAATGACAGTACCTTTTACCCCGTCTCTATAAATAAAATATAATTTTGAAATATTTAATAGAATTTTAATCTCAAGTTTACACAAGGATAGTTATAAACTCTTTTAGCTAAAATATTTTTATACAGCATATATGAATACTTGACAGAAGCCTTTCTATCTAAGTTGCAATGGTGGTTATTAGGTGCAAATTAAATGGCCTTTGACTTTACTAGCTGATCTTTTCATATATTCGCTGTGATTTTTCAACAGGAATAATTATTCAAAATTGCCTTTTTTTTCCTTACATTGTATATTAGCTAAATTAGTGAAATTCTGTTCATTTTTTGTTTTCATAACCAATGCAATTCTGAGATATATTCAACTTGTAGGTTAGATTTTTTTGTTTAATTTCTGGCTAAGGTCCACCTGTGCTATGGAAGTCCTAAGTCATATTTTCCTATTTATTCAAACGAAATATTTTAGGATTTAATTACACAGAAAAGGCAGAAATGGAAAAAAAAAAAAAAAACCAACACAAAAAACATGAACTACAATGCAGTTTGGGAAATGATATGGTCATATCCTCTCAGTTCAGGAAAATTCAAGAATCATTTATCACCATACAAGGGCTTATACATGGGGATATACAGTACATTGCCGTTTTAAGATTAAAATCCTGCATCTTACTAACTGACAGTTACAGCAAGTCTATAAGTAATTGCTTGCAGAGGCTTTTCTGGACTGTTGATTCAGAATTTTTTCTGGGGCTCTTATATGAAATTCTACATAGTAATTATGAAACCCAGACAATAAGAAATGAATAGCTCAAAGACTCTTTTCAGATCTATTACTTATGACTTACTCATGACATTTTGAAATGAGGTTTAGAGGAAAGAAATTGAAGATCAGGTCATTGTTACTAAAAATTGGAGAAGGTTCATACAATTATTACTACAGGGGTGTGATTACGGATAACTGCACAGAAAATAGCTTTTCCCTATCTTCATTTGGAAATAATTAAATACCCTTTTTAAATTTTAGTTTTCTTGTTACATATTTCAGAAGATTATGATTTTTTTTTTTTAGGTACAGAACCTTATAGTTTCAAAGTATTACTTTTTGTTATATTTAACAGTAAGTCAGGAATCAGGAAAGTTTTTTTTTTAATTCTGAAAAAGAAAGCAAAGTCATTCACCTTTCACCCTTGAACTGGCAAATCAAGAAAATAAACACTGTATCCTGACAGTCTGATAAAGAATCCAGAATCCTCATCATGTGTCCTATCACAGCAGTAAATCCAGCTTTAGTTTTATTCTCTTAAGTAGTATATTGCCCTTCCAAGTTCAGGATATTTACTCTCCTTGTAAAAGGGATGATGCATCTTACAGAGCTGGAACAAAAATCAAATCTCAGAGAACAATGAGAATTAAATTTTTTAATTCTTTAAGTCAGAAGGATATGTAACAATCTCAAAAAATAAACGACTGGTGAGGATGAAGCAGCAACACACTGATTTAGAAGACCAAAGTGGTTCTGTTCTTTCCAGGCATACCTATAATTTAATACATACTTTGGACATAAATATGTCTGAAGACACTTTTTTTGTTTTTAAAAGTATTATCTTTAATATTTTTTATGGACAGATAGGTCTTTTCCTACATCCTTTCATATTTCCCAGAGTTTTTGGTGGTTTTCTTTTTTTTTTTTTTT
>NW_008587958.1:0-13748 GCF_000691845.1 Merops nubicus
GGGGAAGGAGCGCTGCTGCTCCGCTCGGCTCTTTGCCGCCTCCCCTGCAGCATCCTCCGTACCGCTGCCGCGCTCAGCCCTTTCCTGACCGTACTGCCGAACTTGCCTGGAACCGGGCTTCCCGTCACGCCCGGCTGTCAGGGCCTAGCCCCCCGGTAAGCTCACCTGGGTGGAAAACTCTGCTCTGCCGCCCAGGCCCTGAGGCAGCAGGGAACTTTCTGCAGAGATGGTGACAGGCTGCCTGGAGTCCCCCGGGGGTCCCCTCCTGCCTTCCCCTCCCAGGGGCACGGTGGGCTCCTTCAGCTCGAGGAGAAGTGCCTACCCCTGGGGAGGTGGAGAGACCCAGAGCATCGCCCCACCGCCCCTGGCCCCCAGGAGCCCTGCTGGAATCAGGTGAGTACACCGCTCCCCTGCGTGGGTAGGGGACAAACTGCATGTGACAGATGCTGCTCAGATCACTCAGTGCACTGCTGGGGAGCAGCAGGAGGTGCTGCGATAAGGACAGCAGAAGAAACTACCAAGTGCAGAACGTTCAGGCTCATCTGTTGATCAGGTGGCATTTCCTTCTTTCAAGTAATGCCAAACTTCAGAGTAGGCCTGCTCGCTTGTGTTTTGTTGAGGTCCACGAGATCGTTTTCTCAAGGTCTGCTCAAGTACACAGAGATCCACTGAACGTTTTTGGGGAGGTCTGCTCAGCAGTGAGCAGTGCACAAGCCAGATGGGCACTGCTGCTGGCTGCCTTCGTAGTCTGGAAATTGGGAAACCTGCTGCAAGTGATCCCAGAGAAAGTGGGAGGATGATAAGAAGTGACGAGTTCTCCCACAAGAATACCAGAGATGTCTCAGCAAGTCCTGGATGGAACTTCCTCGAGGTCTGAATCGGGATGGAGCCTGCTGCTTGGGTGGCAGTGCCTGGCTCTCGCTGCCCTGCAAGGCACAGCAGGACGTTCCTCTTGGTCAGGACCTGCTGAGAAAAAACTCTTGTGGTGGACAATGTGAACTTTCTGCAAATGCCTCAGCCCCAAAAGCTCCCTGAGCCCCATCCTCAGAGAACATTCAGGAGCCTGAGCCACATCCATTGAAGGGAAGTTGCACCTGCTGACTTCATAGAGAAGGATTATTGGAAAAAAAAAGTCGATTAGCATTTAATTGACAAATAATCTGAGCTGGTTTGCACTTCATGCCAGTGTTTACTTTTTAAACTTCTCCCTGTTTGGAAAGTGACTTTCAGCTTCCCAATGCCACGATTTGTTTTTGTTCCTGCAGACCCTGAAAGGGTGTAACTGATTAGAAAGTTACCCTGCCTAGTGCAGTTAGAGGCATGGAAGTGACCAAGTGTTTCCATTATGTGATACTGTTGCAAAACCATGTAAGAATAACCAAATTTAAGGTTAAAATTAAAGGGATATGTAATTATCCCTTTAAGCAAAAATATTTACTCAAGGTTTAATGCTTTTTTGTTTGTTTTTCTGAGGGCACGTGGGGGCAATGAGAGAAACAACTAGGCACAGAAACACCTTTCTGTGGGACATTTATCTGCAAGGGTGTGATGCTTTTTTCTTGCACTTTCCTTTGAGGATTACCTGAATGAACCACCCGTATCTCAAGCTTAGTTTTATCCCCTTAGGAAAAGGCTTTAGAAGAAGGAGGTAAATCAAAATAGCTGTGGGACAGAGTTACTCCTGTGTTACAGGCCATGGCCATCTTCTCAATGGTTCTTGAATTTGAGAAGAAAATCCTTATAAAGCATAAGGAATGGATATGTAGTCATGAAAACTGAAATAAAATTGGAAGAATTTTTATAAGCAAGGTTTGCAGAAGATCACCAAGTGTATTTCTGCTCTGGGTTGCCAAGTCAGGTTAAGAAGAGTGGTGAGGTTTGGGTTTGGTGGATTTTTTTTGGTGGCTTTAGATTGGTTTAGAGGATAGAGAAGAAAGATGATGGGGCCATATGCAAAGTGATACCTAAATGAAAGGTGGAATGTTTAGAAGTTAAGGGATCAGAAGTTGTAAGAGTGTATAGAAACGAATACTTACTGCCAAACAGATGAAAAGTGGTGGGGAGAAAGGTCCCTGGAGGTCATTTTGTCCTGACACTTTTATGGCTATGACAAAATAGAGTCAGACTTTGTAGTGAACTGTCCATCAAGTGTTATAGTTCCATATTCTTGTGGTGCTTTGCAATTTGTAGAATGATAGGGTTTTTTTAAGCAGACCTGGATGCCAAGAGCTGTCTTCTTGGGCCTATAATACCCATGCTTAAGACTTCTGCAGCAGGAGCAGCACCCACGTTTCCCCTCTAAAGCTTTATGAGTGTAATAACTTTGGCAGAATTTATTTCTTTTTTCAGTCTCCCTAGAGAAGTTTAAGGCAAGACAGCAGGGAATTCTGTTAGAGCTGTGAAACCAAACCTGGGATGGCAAACCAGTCCTGCTACGGAGCCAGAACCAGCACGCTGTCAGTTGTGTGCTGGAAATCACACACAGGGCACAGCTGAACTGCAGAACCAATTTTTTTTGGGTGGGTTTAGCTACAGAGTGTTTGGATCCTGTGACACAACGTTGCAACAAGTGAGGTGTCAGCGTGTTACCTTCTGTTGCAGCTGGATCCTGCAAGATCAGGGTGGGGTGGGGGTGTGTGCCTGGTACTACTGCACCCAGGCAACTTCTCACAGGGGCTGGTCTCTCCAGTCCTCACCTGAAGTCCCCTTTCTCCCAGTCTGAGGTTATCACGGCCGAAACGGAGTGTTTAACTCTTGTGCCAGCCCTTTGCCAGGTGCTGAGCCCCAGCAGGGGAGGACTGGCTGTCCCTCACCCTCCCAGGCTCAGGCACTTCCTTCTCTTGGAGCAGGTCACCGTTTGTGCCACGCTGTGAGGGTCTGTGACCTGCAGATAAATCACTCTGCTCGTGGCCTGACCTTGGTCCCAGTGGTAGGCACAGATGCATGAACTGCCTCTGGGGTCTCTGAAGTGGCCATTCCTTCCTTATTTTGGAAACTGATTCCTTATCTCTGTTCTTGCAGTGTTCCTAAACACTTTTCTGAGAGCCTCTTCTGCGAGGGCTCTCGGAGAGCCTTGAACAGCTATATTTAGCTCCTCAGTAGTAATAGGGATGTACAAAGTATGATATAAACCACTCATTAACAAACTTAGAAATCATTTTCCCTGCCTTCGCTGGGGAGAAGTGTTTTTATTATTATACCAACAACAGAGATGGAGAAGAGAGACTGGCAGAGGCTTTGTGACCCACTGAAGGTCAGGGTATGCTGGCAGGAGTCTTGAGTGCCTTGGCCCAGGCTGGAACCACAGGAGTGTGCTGAAATTTATGCAGCAGGTTAAACAATCCTGTAATGGTGCTCTTTAGGGATGTTCACTACTAAATTGTGGTGAGTCATCTATATTTAGCAAGATGCTACTATCATTGTGCTTTTTAAGTAAAGTGCTTTTAACACAGTTTTATTTTGGGGAGAAGTGCATGCACTGAAAAAATCTCCTCTTTGTAGTTTTCTCCTTGTGGAGCATTAATGCTGCCTTCCTTTTTGTAAATGTTCAGAGGGAAATTTAGCTCCTGGTTGTTTAACAGACAATAGTGTGACAAAGACAGTTCCCTGGTTAATACTACCCTGTGTTTGCAGAGTCATTTACCAGCATCAGCTAATTGAGACTCTCCAGAGTTACTTCAGGAGGGCAGTCAGTTTGATTTACAGCATGGAAAGATGAATGTACAGAGGTGAAATGATTTGCTGCTGCCAGGTGGGACATCTGCCCAGCCCATCCTTTAGGGAAGTCACCAGGACAGGGCTCCTCGTGGATGCCACCCTGCTTTTCCCTCACAAAAGTTTCATGTCTTCTGCACCAGGAAGAAATTATGATACTATTAATTATGTGTTGTGTTTTTCCCTTATTTCTTTCATCTCTTTGATTTTGGAGGTCACTTGTGCCCATTCTGATTTCTGTCTTTTCTTTTTTTCTCCATTCCTTGAGCTGGGCTGAGGACAAATGCTCTGTTTCATCGGGACTGAGGAATTTGGCTTCATTCTAGATGGAAACAGAAAGGAAATGCTTTTATGGCTTTGAAAGGAAATTTTTTGAGAGAAATTCCATCTTAGGACAACCAATATTGTGTTTCTTTATGGAGCTGTATTATTGTAATACAAGAAAATGCCCTAAGCAAGAAGATATTTTAATGTGAAAATTCAGAAGTTTTAATCCCAGGGATGCTTCAGTTGGATGTTTGTGTATTTCTGACAACTTTCCCCTGATTTTCTGTTGAAACATATTACTGATTTTTCAAAACACCCTGTGTTGTGTAAGGCTTGGTTTGGTGGAAGCAGCTACAGTGAAAGCCTGAGTGGTTACAATTTTTGATTTCCACAGAGTGTTTAAGAAGAGCAGTGCTGAAAACCAGCTTGCAGGAGCTGGTGGTGTCTCTGCATGGTCTCTGCCCATTATTTTTTGCCTCCTAGACACACGTATGCCAACACCCTGTGCCCACGTGGCAGTACCCGGGTCCTTCCCTTGTTCACTGTGCTGGAGGATGGGGATGTGGGGTACAAGGCAAGCCCATGTCTTAGGAACACAGCCCCTTTGTTACCCATTGTGTCCCCTCCTGGAGCAGTGGCTGGAGGAGTCAGCTGAGGGCTAGCAGATCATGCTCACTCTCTCATGACTCGTGCATGTGCAGAGCCACAGCTCTCAAGCAGTGCTCGTGCTTTTGCCTGTCTGTGTGAAGGTGTAATTTCAGTATTAGATTGATGAGATCACTTTGGGGTATAAACTTGTGCTCTTTTTTTCCCTTGCATCCTCACGAGTCAGCCTAGTTCTGAGGACATGGGCTGGATTGTGTTTCACAAGCATCAGCAGGAGAAAGCTGATGTCTGAGCTCCACTCAGCTGCATCTGGGCTTCGGTTTTACCCAAAGCCCTGGAGCCAGGCTCGGGGATGGGATGCACTGGGTGGGATGTGTGGAGCATTTACACTGTCTGGCAGTGCTGGGTCGGGGCAGTGCTGGTCTGGCAGCACAGCCAGTGCCTCACGCTTCAACGGGGAGGTGCCAACCCCCCAGTGAGCCACTGGTACCAAGCATTTAGCAGAGAGGAGCCTGCTGCCATGCCAGTGCTGCAAGCTGCCCTAGGGGGAGGTGGGTGCACATATTGCTCTGGACTTCAAAGTCTGCTCAAGCCAATCTTCATGTCACGGGATGCCCGTGCTCCATTTCCTTGCCATAGCATCAGCAGAGTCACATATATATTTCCTCTGGCCAATGCAGAGTGGATGAAACTCCCATCCCTTCCCCTTTCCCCTCCGCTTGCCAAAACTCCCCCCTGGCCAGGGGCAGGGCTGGGGCAGCACCAGTAACCCCTCTGGCAGCCCCACCGGTCCTTGGGAAGGGGTTGGGGTGCTGGGCACCCAGAGCTCAGGCTCTGATGGGCTGGGGGGGGCTGTCCAGGCTCAGCTCTTCCCCTGCCTGGGGTGTTAACAGCATCTGCCAGGAGCAAGTGTGCTGCTGCACCCTCTCTGCGGGCCCAGGGGGAGATTACTCCCTAATCCTCGTTAATGAGAGGCTGGCTGCTGCCTGGAAGCAGGAGGGTGTGCTGCTGCAAGGCTTTTCTCTTCTCCTGGTTTTTTAACTTCATTCTAGCTAACAGATCTCTGCATGGTCCCAGTATCCTTGTCTATGCACGAGACTCTGACTTCTGCTGAGCTTTGACTTGACGATAACACAGGCTAATTGTTCCTGGGAGCTAATGATGGGCTGTGTTTAGAATAAGCAGAAAAAGTAAAACCAGAAAAGTAAAAGAAAGTTATAATAGTTCTCTTGTGTCTAGTCACATTCATGCTCTTCAGTCCTACTGACTAAACTTTTGTCTCTTTCTTAAAAAAAAAAGACAAACCAACCCCCCCCAGAAACCCCAAATAACAAAAAAAACACCCCAAAAGAAACACAGAAGCACCTGTTTAATTTTGTATCCATTTGATAATTTCTTTTTATGCAACTCCTCTCCAGATGAAGTCGTCCCTGTCTTAACAGGGCTTGACCAGTAGGTGTTACCGGGTGGTGACTGATGGAACCTTTCGGTGCCTTCTGTGTTTCCAGGTTTGCCATCCCGAGGCAGCCACAGCGATCCCAGCTGAGGCTGCAGGGGCACTTTAATACTTCCAGCAGCCTCTGCAGCCTCTGCCTTTGGACTCCCCAACAGCTTGTTTGCTTTTTTGACCACCGCTGTATGTTGAACAGATGTTTTCATTGAGCCGTTCACATTGATACCAAGATATTTTCCTCAAGTGATTACATTTGAATTAGAGCCCCATGGTATATGAGTAGTTCAGATTATTCTCTCAAGTTCTTATTACTGTCCGTTTGGTAATGTTGAATTTCATCTTGCATTATGCTGCCCACTTGCCAAGCTTTGTCAGATCCCTTGGAAGTCTCTCTCAATCTTCTTTTGTCTCAGCCAGCTCAAATCACTTTGCCAGCTCCCTGTCTCTCTTTCAGATATTAAGGAATAGATTAAACCACCCCAGAGCTGGTATGAAACCTGGAGGTAATCCTTTGTAATCAGGGCCAGAGCAAGGGCAGGGGGAGAAGGGCTCCTGGGCCTCCAGGCTGGGGCAACAACTGGTGGGGCAGTAGCTCTGGACCAGCCTGAACCTGGGTGGCATGAAGCCCATCTGGGAAGGAGGCAAGGAACAGGGGGGGCTGTTCCTGCTCCAGGAGGCAGGGACAGGGCTGGCACCAAACTGCCCAAACTGGCACCCTGCCCAGAATGATTTAGCAGGTGCACTTTGAAGTGACTGAAAATGAATCACTTAGTCCTTTTGCTTCCAAACCTCAAGTAAATAGAAGGCTACAAGTTCCTCTGAGCAGAGATCAAGCTGGTTTGGGTCCTGTTGTGTAACTTTGGGGGCTTAAGGAATTTCACTGGTCCAATTGATCCTTGCTGCAACTTCCAGGTTAGCCTGTACCCTCTCCTAGAGAAATTCTTGTTAACTCCAAGAAATACCTGACTTAGCAGGAGTGTGCATGTCTTTGCAGGCAGCACAGTCACTTGAGAAATGTCCTTCTCCTACTGTTCAGCACTTCTGCACTTGTCCTTTGAATAGATTGAAGTGATTGTTTGGGTTTTGACTTTTGCAATTTGGCTTTCGGTTTTGTTCTCAGCCCTCCTAGCTGCCCCCTCATGAAGGGACTGCTTGGGCTGAATGCCTCCTTGTCCCTTTTGTTTGACTGCACAATGTGCTTCCTTGCTTCTCAGCAGCTTTTTGTTCAGGGGCGCCGAGTACCTTTCAGTGACAATGCTGAGATTGCCTCAGCACACCACCAAGCAGTGCAACAACTTTAATTCCCTGCTTTGGGGTTAGGCCGTTTTGACCATTTTTGCTTGTAATCATCTTTTCTAACACTGAAGAGGCACAACGGGGAGTTCTGGTGCTGCTTTTCTCACGGGGCTGTTACATTTGATTCCCTAGCGGTCGCTGTTACTTTGGGACTCAGGTTGCTCTTTGCATTAGTTGCAGTGTTTGAGCTTCTGAGTGCCCTGGAACTCTCTGTTCTGAGCCCTACCAAGGCTCTTAAAGATGCTGCGAAATTTTAACCTGCTGTGACACTTTGCTAATTCCTGCATGTGTTGCTGAAGTCAGGATCTTTTGCTGTTTTCTTTGACTTTGTTGTTCCTCAGCTTTCGTTCCACTCTGTGCAGTGGATAATCATTCCCTGACCAGGAGGCTGTGGGTAAATCCAAATTGCTGCAGTGAGATTTGCTCTGTGGTTCACTTTCCTCTCTCTCAGCCTTGGCTATCTAGATGGGATCTCTGTGTTACTCCTTGATGTCTCTGCCCTTTTGCCCACACTGGATTTCCAGGCAGGGTGTTGCTCTGTGATGGATTTTGCAGCTGTGGGCCCACAGATTGAGATGTGTTGAACACTTTAACTGTTGGTCAGTGTGGCTGTGCCATCCCTCTCCTGCACTGTATAAAGCAGGCACAGGGAGTGGTTCACTGCAGGCTTCAGCATCACACCTGGAGTGTTCCTTCAGTCCTTCTGCCCCAGCTCACACGACCTGCTCCAACCTCTGTTCCCCTGTGGTCTGGAGGCATCAGCTACACTGTGAAACGTTTGAAGTGCTACCTTATAAAATCCAGTCCTGCTTCTTGGTTAGAAGGTCCCTGGGTGCTCCTGCAGGGGTTGCCTGGGGTCCCTCTGGCTCCTGTGTGTTGCTTGCCCTGCTGCCTCTCACCACCCGCACCGGCGGGGGGTCCTGGGGCACCCTGTGGTCTGTGGGAAGGAGAGAGGAGCAGGTGGCAGACCCTGTTTTAGCGAGGTCCCAGAGGTCTTCTGCAGGGCTCGTGTGGCGGCTGGGTCTGCCGAGGGTGTGTTTGAGCTTTGCTGGCTGAGGTTTGCGGCCTGAGTGTCTCCGTGGGTTGTGGAGCTGCTCGGCTGCTTAGCTTCCCGGCCCGCCGTTCGGAGCGAGCGGCTCAGAGGTTGTGAGGACCTTGACTACATGGCAGAGGGACAGAATAGCCTCGGTCTGTCTGCAGAGTCGTCATGTCCTTGGCTCGTCAAGGGCAGCCCTTCCTTTTGCCCCTGAACAGCTGGTGTGCCCTGGGCCCCTGTTGCGGGACCCGCCCGCGATCGGCGCCGCCTCCTCCCGTGCCCAGGCTGCCCCTGACGGGCTGTCGGCTTCTCCTGCAGGCTGCAGCGAGCTGCAGTGAGGCTGCATTTCCCTCGTGCTTTGGGGAATGCTCCGAATTATTTAGCTTTGCAGCAGCTTTTTGCAGAGTCTCATCTGTTCTTGCTGCTGCTGGCGTCCCTATCCCCGGCGGCTGCTTTTTTTTTGGTTTTTGTAGCGCTGCGTTTTGGCTGCCCCACTGTCAGCAGCTGTCTGCTTATCCACAGAATAGGTGCAAGCTGGGGGGGCTTCACCCCCTCGGTGTCCACCCTCCAGCCCTCTTGCACTAACCCCCCCAGCGCTGAGCCAGGGGGCTGGAGTGGAGCGCTGCAGGGGGAGGAGGGAGCTGAAGCATCCCCCCACCCCTGCCTCGGGTGGCATCCTGATTGCAGACAGCCCTTCTGGGGTCGGTGGGGATCCTTGCCAGGAGGTGCTGAGCGCGTCGGGGCGAGGTGCTGAGTCAGGGCGAGGTGCTGAGTCAGGGTGAGGTGTGCTTGCCAAGGCACTGCAGCAGGAGCCCGCTGGCCCGGCGTGGAGGGCAGCCCGTGGACTCTGGGCTTCCAGCTGCCTTCTGGGCCTCTCCCCTTCCCCTTCCAGAGCTGCCAGGCAGCAGCAGTGCTGGGCATGTAGGGGAGACACCAGGGGGTGGGGGGAAAGCTTTTCTTTTTCCTTGTGTTGGGGTTATTTTTGTTTTGGCTGTGAGGTCTGGGGATTACACGTGGGCTCTGTTCCCACCTGCTGCCTCTGGATCTCTGTGCTGCTCTTTCTGTGCTCCGAGCAGGTATAAGGGGTACAAAACACGTGCTGGGGGTCAGGGACGAGTGCGTGGCCCTAGTAACAGATTGATGCCTCCTGGGTGAAGAAAAGCAGCATATGATGCCCTCAGCCAGGCAAGGGGGATAGCTTAGCAAGCCAAGAAAGCTGCAGAAGAAAATGACTGAAAGGGTTTTGTCTCGTCCTTCCTGAGGGCTGCTTCTACTGCAGTGTCCTCCCATTTGTTCAGTGGTTGGAGATGAGCTGTTTGACCTGCAGGAAGATGGGTGCCTGTTCCATATGCTGCTAGCACCTGATGAACCTCCAGATCAGGCTTGTGAGAATTACACCATTTATTCCTGACCTTCTTGAGTGTGGCGAGTGTCAATGTTAGTACCACAGCTGGATCTGCCCCAGAGATTCAGATCTTTTCCTCTTACTTGCTCCAGGGAACCTCAGGCTCTGTCTTTCTCCCCCTGCAGCACAGGGTACTGTTTTCCTGCCTCAGCCAAAAGTTGGTAGTTGTTTGCAGAGTGATCTAAATATGTGTTTTAATTGTGCTGCCACTGCAGGAAGCACATATTATTCTTGCTTTGAGTAACCACTGTGTAGAAGGAGGCGAGCATGAAGGAGGCCCACGTATTTTTCAGAACCTTTCATACCCATGCTGTGCTCCACCCCCGTTTTTAATGCTAATCATGATCTAATCTTTCTCCCTGCTGGCTTAGGTAACAGCCATGTTCTCCAGATCATCAATGCATCTGAGGGGACCCAGGGATGGGCAGTGCCTTGCCTGCAATCCTGCAGGATTCCCGTAGCCAAGCTGAGGCTGGAGCCTGCACCTCCTGGCTGCAGCCTGTGCCTTCTCCAGGGCTCTGCTGAATGCCTCCTCCCCTGAGTTTTCATGGCAGTGGCTCCTGGATGGTTATTGATTTTGAATTGAAAGAGAATCTGCAGTGACTGAATGGAGTGTAGTTCTCTCACTCACCTTTTCCTCCTTGGCCACCTCCACAATGAAAATCATGTGTGAGACCCCCAGAGGGGTGGCCTGGGGACAGTGGGGAGGGGATTGTGTGTTTGTCCTCCTTGCCTCTGGCTTGCTGCCTGTTCACACACTAGGAGCAGTCTGTGACACTGATGGCAGTCCTAAACCATCTGTGGCCTGAGAAAGCCTTGTCCCCCTGGGTTCTGCTGTGACATCAGCTCTGAGGGTAGCTTAGCACCCAGGTTTGGCTCCAGAGACCCAAGGAAGGGCTGCTGCACTACTGGCCTGCCTTCAGTTTCTGTTGCTGGGTGAGCTTTGTGATGGGTTGTGGAGATGTGCTAGCCAGGGCTGTGCTGTAGAGAAGAGAGGATGTGGTCCTCCTGCACTCTGAAGAATTGCCTTCATTCCCCAAGGGAACTTTAGTCTCCATCTGGCCAAGTGCAGCCCTCCCTCCTGATCCACTCCATGCTCGTGCTGTGGTTTCACTCCAGGAATGTACAAACCCCCGTGTGCTGTCTGTTACAGCTGGGATTTGTAAGGCACCCATGGGAATTCAGCACTCGGGTCTCCTGGGCTCCCTTTAAACGGGCTGGTTGATGTGGATTCTGCTGGAGCTCAGCCAGGAGAGGAGCCTGTCCTGCCAGCAGTGCTGCAGCTCTGCTCCCCTCCTCGAGGCAGCAGCTGCTGTGGTGAGGCTTATTTCACATTTAAGGTCTGTGGGTTGAGAGATGGGACCAGAGTCTTCAGGAGACCCCCAATGTGGGTGGATGCTGTGCCCTCCCCTTCCCTGCCCCTGTGCTGAGGGTCTCTGAAGGACCCCAGTGCTGTGGAAACACTCGTGTGTGATAACACCCTGTGCAGCAACACTGTGCTGGGCCTTGATAAACCCCCCTGATGTCCCCTGGGTCAAGGACTAAGCCTGTTCCAAGTCAGTCCAGGATGACACAGCTCTGGAAAACCAATTCTATGATTTTCATTCATGTCCAAGGAGTGACAGTGTGCACGAGTGATGAGGTGTAACACTTAATCCCAGCCTGTTGCCAGCAGCAGCAACAGCATTCACTCTAGAGACAACAGGGGGATTATTTTGACAACTGCAGGAGCCTTTTCCCACCCTTTTCCTCTATACCAATTACCACAGTTTGCATCAGGTTTCCACACACAGACATTCAAAAGCAATCACCATCATTTTAATTAAAAGTAAATAAATATGGTACAAAAAAATAAAACTGCTGAGAGCCCAAACAAGTCGTGGAGTGTGGCTGGCACTTGGAAGAAGCCAAGGCACAAAGAGGATGAAGAAGTTGCCTTCACCCTTGGTCATGAGAGAACCTTCTCTGGGATTTTCTTTTCATGGCTAAAAAGAATCGTATAACACATCTCAAGTCTCTGTCTGGAATTTCTTCCTCTGGCCATATAGCCTTTATGAAAACGCTCACTATGTGCCTTGATGGGCTCAAAATGCCCTCTCCTCCTCTGTGAACTTATGTGCAATAGATCTAAACTGTGGAAATCTCACAATTAGCCAACTGTGTTAAGATTTCCACTGTGTTTTGGTTTTGCAGAGGGTACAGCTTGGATTCTTCTCTCAGATTTGAAGAGCTGCTCAACCTTGGAGCTCAATATCAAATCACAGCCTGAACTCAGACCAGCTTTCCTTAGCTCAGCCTTTTTTTTAAAAAAACAAAAAAACACCCCAACCCAACAGCATATGAGGCACAAAGTACAGTAGAGACACAAGGCTGTCTCAATGCCATAATGAAACTGGGCAGGCACAATAAAGCAGCACTGGGAAATGCATAACTTAATGATGCCTTGTTATGTATCCTCTATCTTTTATGGCATGAATTTTATAGTCTAAGTGGTAGTAAGATCAGAGGTAGGTGAATAATTTATAGCAAATAATTTATTTAATGAATTCCTCTTCCATTTCTATTTGCAAATTGTTTGTGAGCATCCTGTGGTTTCTGTGCTTTTTACTTATTTGAAATTACTTACTGAATAGCTTCTACAAATACCATTTGGCAGAGTGCATGCCTAGGAGCAGGGCTGGGGCTTTTTTTTTTTCCCCCTGTTTCCTTTGAGGGGGGAGGAGTATTTCAGCTCCAGGTTCGGTTGCTCAGCCCTGATACAGAACAAAACTTTATGCTGTGGTATTTATGGAGGTGGGGATATAAATATTGCACTAGTCTGCAGGATTTCTGATTTCATCAAGTACAAGGCAGTTGTTCTGAAGTTGCCCACACATGTTATTCCCTTAACATAATTTATGGGGCATGATCTAGGGGTCTTTTTCCCCATAAATATTGGGGAAAATATAATGAATAATTAGAAGAAACAGCCCAAAAAAAGCCCCTAAACCAACCCCAGCCTTTAGTTTCACTATTTTATTTCTATTTTTGTGTTTCAAGATTTCTCAGATTTCAAATATTTTCCATGTGCTTTTATTAGTTTATCATCTCTCTCAAAAAAAAATAAAAGTTAATTCAGAAATATTGAGTCCTGTTTGACAGAAACGACCCTCACAGAGAGTGGAGCTTTCTCTGGCTCTGTGAGGAGCAGGCGTGAGTTACTTCAGCATCTCAAGGGCTGTGGGAACCTCTCCTGGTTTAGACTGTTACCTCTGTGGGCCTTCTGAAGGCCACACCTTGTGGAGAACTGTGAGTCTCTGAGGCCTTTACCTTTCTGTCAGAGGGATGGGTGCAGGGGCCTTTGATCCCAAGGAAGCAGCTGCCTGTGGGCCACGGTGCACATGGGCATGTTGAGTGCAGTAGCCAGCAGAAGACCACACAGCCAGCTCAGGCCACTGTTGTCTGGGAGGACAAAAAGCCATCTGAGGGTGATGGATGATGCGTGGGAAGCAGGGGCAGGAGCAGGCAGTGACGTTTGGGTGAGGAAGAGCAACTGTTCATGCTGACTGGCAAGAGCTAAGGTGACCTCTTTGGAGCAGAGCCTTGAAGTGAGGTGTTTTTTCTTATGCCACAGTGATCAGAAACACACCCTGGACCAGATATATCACAAGGACCAGCCTGCAAAGTGTTATCAGTGTCCATCAACCCCTTGTATGCACAAAACTTGCACAACATATATGAGAGGAGGGAAGATTTTGGATCTCTGGACATGGCTATTGCCCCTTAAGTGATGGTCTAGGTCCTGATTTGCAGAGATGGAAGTCAGTGGGGCAGTTTGAGCTGTGTGTGGCTGGGAAGGTGAGGGGAGAACTGGAAGGAGTGCTGGAGCTGGGCTAGCAGTGGGTGCTGCAGGGAGGACCGGGGAGTCCCTGGGCTGATGTTTCACCTCCTAATCCCTCAGCCTGCACCCTGTGCCTGCCTGTCCCTCTCCA
>NW_008587959.1:0-906 GCF_000691845.1 Merops nubicus
GGGACCCACCACTGCTGTGGGACCCTCCTGCCCCCCGAGGGACCCCACAACTAGCCACAGGACCCTGTCGCCCACCAAAGGACCCCATCACCTGCTGAGGTACCCCCTCGCCCACCAAGGGACCTCATCACCCACCATCGGACCCCATCACCCACCATCGGGCCCCATCACCTGCCATGGGACCCCATCACCCTCCAAGGGACCCCATAATCTGCCATGGGGTCACATCACCCACCCTAGGACCCTGTTGCCCACTGAGGGACCCCATCGCCCACCAAGGGACCTCACCACCCTCTGAGGGACCTCATCACCCACCATCGGACCCCATCACCCACCATCGGGCCCCATCACCTGCCATGGGACCCCGTGGCCCACCGAGGGACCCCATCACCCCCTGGGGTTTTGGGGTGAGCTCTCCCTCCGGCCAGAGGCAGGTTGGGGTTGAGCCCATCCCCCCGCAGCACCTCACATGGTGTCATCCCCACCCCGGGGCAATTACCCATCCCCACGCTGCGAATAATCACCTTAATAACCCATTTAGGGAGCTATAAATAGCCTCGATAATAACAGCCTGGGCTTTCCAGGAACAGATCGCCAAAAACACAGGGAAAGCCGTTCCCACCCTGGCCCGGATTGCAGACGGGGAAACTGAGGCACGGCTGGGGGGGGGGCCGGCCCCCGCCCGCCGCAGCAGGCAGCTGCGGAATTGGGCAGGCACAGGAGCCCTGGTGTGTGTTTATAGGCACCATCCTGCCGGCTGGAGTCTAACAAGGGAGAAAATCAACTGGGAAAGTGCCTGGAGCAGGAGGGCAGCGATTCACCCCCCTGGCACTGCCAGGGATCGGGGGGGGGCTGTCCCTGGCACCTGGGGGGTCAGGCCCTGGTGCTGGGTACCCAGCTCTGCAT
>NW_008587959.1:1140-1683 GCF_000691845.1 Merops nubicus
CGGGGTACGCCGCTTTGTGCCCCAGGGTGCCCAGCTCTGCTCCTGGGTGCTTAATCCTGGCACTGGGTACCCTGCCCTCCACCCTGGGGTGCTCAGCCACGGTCCTGGGTGCACAATCCTGGTGCTGGGTACCCGGGTTTGCACCCCAAAGTGGCCAGCTCTGCTCCTGGGTGCCCAGCCCTGGTGCTGGGTACCCGGGTTTGCACCCCAAAGTGGCCAGCTCTGCTCCTGGGTGCCCAGCCCTGGTGCTGGGTACCCGGGTTTGCACCCCAAAGTGGCCAGCTCTGCTCCTGGGTGCCCAGCCCTGGTGCTGGGTACCCTGCCCTCCACACTGGGGTGCTCAGCCATGGTTCTGGGTGCTCAGCCGTGGTGCTGGGGTGCCCAGCCCTGGTCTTGGGTGTCCAGCCCCGCATCTTGGGGTGCCCAGCTCCAGCCCTTGACGCCAAGCCCTGGTGCTGAGTGCCCAGCCCTGGTGCTGGGTGCTCAACTCTGTGTCCCGGGGTGCTCAGCTCCAGTCCTGGGCGCACAACCCTGCGCTCGGGG
>NW_008587960.1:0-348 GCF_000691845.1 Merops nubicus
CCGGAACATTTCGTGGTCCATTACAAACCCCTTGGGAAATGACTGGTTGTGTTGAGTCAGTTTTTGTGTGTGGCAAGTGGGCCCATAACACTGCAGGCTCCAAAATTTTCTTATTTATAGTATTTCTACCTAAGTCCCCTGTTCAGGGAACACTGAATCATTTGTTTCAGGAACCTCGCTGTTTCCCGGGTCTCGCTGTTACACCTGTATATTCTTATTGTGCAGTAGCCTTAATAGTAGTGTTAACCTCCCTGTACCGACGGTGACAAATGGAATGAACTCTCTCCCCTTCCATTTTTTTTTTTATTTTTTTACTTTGTTTCTTCTGCTTCCCCATCTAAGAGCCAC
>NW_008587960.1:370-712 GCF_000691845.1 Merops nubicus
CAGCCTGTGGAGGGCTGCTTGCCCTTGCTTTAGACTTCTGTTGGTGTTTGTAGTAAGTCAGCTCTTAGTCTTCCCGCTAATAAATATTCAGTAACAACCCGACCGCGTTCTAGCCGCTGCTGCCTGGGAGCAGCACTTCCCCTCGTGTTTCTTTGTATTGATTCCTTTTAGTTTGTTCAGCTCTCTTTGCCAGATGAAAGTATGTAAACTTTTACCATGTTGAGAAATTAAAATAAGGTACTTGGAATTCTTTTAAGGTAGCCCCTTGTGTGTGATACTGAGCTCCTGGGCTGTGCAGCTTTAACACCTCTTCTGGTCCTGCCTGCTCACATCCGGTCGCTC
>NW_008587961.1:0-19826 GCF_000691845.1 Merops nubicus
AATGATTCTATGATTCTATGATTTCCCTTAGCACCTTAGTGTTCAGTGGAGGTCTTACACCTAAATCTTAGTGTATCTCTAGTAATTGTTAGCTTATATCTCTTGTTTTGACCATTTCATGAAGACCACAAGGAATGGAGTAAAACATTGCTGGTGCAGATACCACTAGTCTTCAGAGGTGCAGAGCACCTGCTGTGAAAAGCTGAACTTTCCATTAACTTCTTCAGAGGAAGGAGAGATTTATGAAGCATTCTGTACATCCCAGGACTGAGCTCTAACTTCTCTTTAACCTTTCACTTCTCTCCTAACAGGCTTTCAGGAGATGATGAAAACAAGCTGAGAGACAGAGTCTAATAATCACATAAAGTTACATGGAATTTCCTCTTGGACAACCACAAGTTTATACTATCTAGTGACCTAGCTGTATTTATGGAATACAGGAAACCTTTACCTCCTTTCCTTTAGGCTTTAAAAATAAACAGTCTTACATAAAAATACACAACTGACACACTGTGTCTCGCACCATTTTAAGGCATCTTACCTAGGAGTGTCTGCAGCCAAACACGTTAGAGATGAGGAAGGAGCCTTCTGTTTCCCTTACTGTACCTCCTCAGGCAGTGTCACCTATAGAGCACAGAAGGGCTCTGTATGAATAAAGTGTTGTTTGAGTGCAGGATTGCAAGAGTTATGGCACTGTACAGTGCCTGATTGATCATTTTGCATATTTGTTTAAAAGAAGAAATTTACAAACCACCCAAAACTTTTCAATAACAAGCTCATGCAGTTCTTTAAACGAAATAAAAAATATCAGAGCTAATTCTGATACAGGTCAGAAATTTCCAGGCAAGGCACATGAAGTACCCAATTTCGGGGGGGGGGGAGGGGGAGGGAAAGGATTCTGCAAGTTCTGCAACTATTACTATTCTGGGGGTGAAATGCCCCAAAGCAACTGTTTACTCCAATTATATAAATACTATCTGGATTATCCAAGAGACAGGATATTAAGAGAGCATATCAGGTCTATCCTGCTAACTAGTGTCTGTGGATGGGAACTAAAATATGCCTAACGTCATGCATATGCAATCAAAACAATCCGAATTTTAAATATTAAACACAATTAATGGGCTACTAGAAAGCAAGCTAAAGTCAGGTACTACCCCCAAATCATATCTGATTACTTGTTTCATGAAAATTGCAAACTGTTTGCAGACAATAGAAAAACTGCAAGTACTAATGCACATCTACAGGTTACTTAAATCATAACATTAAACAATTTGAAAAAAACCACTATCATTCCAGATTTCAAATACATATGATCTAAGGATGTAATTACAGTTATAGTTGTATCATCATTTCTTCCTTGGCATCTTCTGAGATAGCAGTTACTATTAATTTAACAGATGCTTGCAAAACCAATAATAATGTCTGTCTCCATTAGGAAATAGGTGGCAATTACCCTGTAGTTTATGGGCTGCTAAACAATTGATGCTAAATAATATCCTAAATATTTAGCACAATAATGGTAAATATTTTGCTCTCAAATAGATTTCTGTCTACACTGTTTTTGAAGCATCATAGAACCATAGAATGTTTTAGGCTGGAATGCACCTCTAGAGGTCATCTGGTCCAACCTCCCTACACAAGTAGGGACATCTCTGCCTAGATCAGGTCACCCAGGGCTCTATCAAGCTTGACCTTGAATGACTCCAGGGTTGGGGCCTCCACTACCTCTCTGGGCAGTCCATTCCAATGATCTATCAATCACTCTTATATTAAAGAATTTTTTTTCTAATATCGAGTCTAAATCTATCCTTTCCTAGTTTAAAACCATCACTCCTTGTCCAGTCATTACAAACCCTTTTGAACAGACCTTCCCCTGCTTTCTTGTAGGCCCCTTTCAGGTACTGGAAGGTCACTATAAGGTCCCCCCGGAGCCTTCTCTTCTCCAGGCTGAACAGCCCCAACTCTCTCAGCCTCCTCATACGAGAGGTGCTCCAAACCCTTGATCATTTTGGTGGCCCTCCGCTGGACTCGCTCCAACAGTTCTACATGCATCTTGTTCTGGGGGATGCAGGGCTGGGCACAGGACTCCAGGTGAGGTCTCACCAGAGCAGAGTAGAGGGGCAGAATCACCTCTCTCCATTTGCTGGCTATGCTTCTTTTAAAGAAGTTCATTTTCTCTCCCTAGAAAAATTCCAATGCATGCTATGGTGCAGGGCCTCAAAATGCCTGGGATGAAATTCTCAAGCTAACAGTAAAACTACAGCAATTAACTTTGTTTTCTTTAAAAATCAAGGGGGAAAAAAAAAAAATGTCCTCATGGTTCAGGGACACAAATGTGAACCACAGCCTAAATTCAGGCTGCACTCTTAGCACCACCCTGACCAGTATGTGGTTCTTTCAAAACCTTTAACTCATAGAAGGCCACCAGGTCCTGGGTGGGATTTAGCTTCCAAGAGGTAGTAACTGGTTTTAATATTGGGAATGATTTTAGAAAGCAAGAATTTCTGACATTCATTGAAAACTATGCTGACTTTTCCAAAAACAAACACCATCACTTGCTATTCTTAAGCCAAAATAGTAAACCTGAAATATCATGACAGACATGAGGATGATGGATAATGTGCCTTTAACCACCATGGCAAAGGGGAAGCCACATCTAGATTACCTACTCCTTTCCCCAAGGCAGGAAGGTGGCAGCAGCTGAATTACTTTACTTGTTTTCCTAATAAGATTGTCTCTTTACCATTATAATGTCTTTTGGATTGCTGGCTGCCACCAGGGCAAGCTGTGAAACACTGTTTGGATCCAGATCTGAAAGAGAACCTGCTCAGCATTTGAATAGGGATAACTTCACAGTTTCTTTCTGTCCTTTCTATACCTATATGCTTTCTTCTGTAGCATAACTTATTTCTTCTTACCAAGTATTTTAATTGAGGGAGCAGAGAGGAAGATGCCTTCCTTATTGCAAACAGTTTACAGCAAACTTTTAGGTAAGATGCAAGAAGCCCATACAACAAGAATCATAAAGGATGAGGTGGAGTGTAAGAATATACTCAGAGTATAAAAACATCCCTTCATTGCCCTCAGTGTTTCCTGGCCTCCCTTGGGTTCCTAGCTAATCATGTTTCTGTAGCATTCTGCCCATTTGTGCTGCTCTCTCTCCGTTCCCCATGCCCTTTTCCTAGGCTTTTGTGGGGGAAAAAAAAAACAAAAACAAAAACCAACAAACAAACAAAAAACAAACAAACATAATTCATGCTTTGACCATAGATTAACCAAACATTATTGCTTGACAGAATCAGTAGAGAAAACTGAACTACCATCTTATGCTTCAGCACTCTAAAAGCATTCCAAAATACCGTTCAGGGTCAGTAAGTTAAAGACAAGAACAGATTATATTAAGAGTCACAGTCCCACTGTAGCATTGCTCTATGCTGCATACAGTGCTACATGTAACAGGGAGAGAGTCTGATATCTTGGAAAACAGCTATTATAATAAGGGAGACCAGAAAAGGAAAATGAACACTGAATCTAAATGCCAGGTGTGCTACAGCAAATAAGCGTGTTCTAACCGTTCTACCCAGCTCACATACTCTGTATTTTGTCATGTCTTGGTATTTCTACACTTACAGTCTCTAAATCCCGGAGCTGAATGTTGGCCTGTAAAAGAAGTTTTTTGTTTTCTGTCTGTATAAACAAATGAAATGCACTGAAACCATGTGGCTAATTTATTCAGTATGTTTTTGAAACGTGTTCTGGTTTTTCTTCACTCAGTCATGGTTAGAGAGTTGTCCTTTCAGCCTAACCTCTCTCCTCCCACCAGATGTGCAAACACGCCTCTTAGAAAGCAAAGCCACTGGAACGGGAGAAGGTTAAAAACACACATCAGTTTTCAGTATCTCATCATTTTCCCTCGCCCTCCAATGACATACATTGGTGGATGTATTTCTGTATACAGACTTTGTATTTATTAAACTCCCATCCTCCATTTTACTGAAAATCCCTTTTAGTCAAAGTCCCCAGAATAAATAACTTCCTCAGTTGTTTATCAGTTGTCCCAACTGCTTTGTAGTTCCTGCAATGATTTAAGAACTTGTGATGTTCTTGAGCACATACATAATACTTTCATATTAATATACAGGTAGTCAGACCTGTTTCTTCCCCCATTTTTTCAAGGGAAGAGACAACTTAGTATCTTACTTAAGAGCTATATGAACAATGTTCAGTAATACATTATTTTTTCCTATTATGTTTTAAATTAAAATCTCACAGTCAACTGATCTTTTTCTTCAGCAAAATCAAAGTGAAATGGAAGACTAAAATTGTCACTGCTCACAGTTAATATTTAAAATATTAGTCCAGAAAACCTAACATGCAGAGAACCATACATACTGCTGATATGTAGGTGCATATGTGTTGAAGTCAGAAGAGTTACACCTACAGATGCCTACAAATTTGGTATTTGCATTGCTTTTATCCATCATAAATATTTTACCAGAGGGAGCTCTTGAGAACCTGAATCTCTCTGCAGTGCTAGAATTAACTTGCTGGTCATCAGGGCATTTTTAAATTAAATTTGGATATCTTACTCTTCAGAAGGTAAAACATTTATCATCCTTTTCATCTGTGTAACCCCAGCAGTGTCATTGTTACTGGTTGAAACAGTTTGCAAGAATGCAGCTGAATTGGAAAGAAGTCCCTGGTTCACAGCACAATAACATAAACTTGGTAAGGCCTTAAAATGGAAAGCAGAGCTCAGCCCAAAAATGCATTAAGTGCTTGATTTTAATTTAGTAATTTATCAGATTTAAACTTTCAAAATGCCTCTTTAGCCATAATACTACTTCCACACAACTGCCTGAAACACTGCTTAGGTTCAGCCTCATAAAAATGCAAGCATTATGTAATAGGGTTAACATACCTTTTGCTTTCTTATAGCTTTGTAATCATTTTTCTGATTTATGATAAATATAAGCTTAATTTTTATTCATCTGAGCATTAAGATGTGTATTTTACCTTGCAGGATATTCCATTACTTGTAACTTGAATATATAGAACAGATTTAGCAAGGATATTATGCAGAAGCTGAAAGGCTGTCCACTGAAGCCTCTAATCCTCTTACTTTCCTTCTGTCTGAGCAACTGTTCTGCCAATGACCAGGCCCAACAAGAATGATACAGCCAGCAGGAAGATGAACCAATACACAGACTGTATTGTAAGCAAAAACGTCGTAACATGAATGACCGCCGGGGGTACAAACAGGTCAACCAGCTTGTATATAATTGAACCACCCCCAACAATCCCGCAAAAGACACGACTCGGGCCACAACAGGTGGTACAAACAGTGAGCCGAGGTTGCCCACAGTTGGCATGGGAAACAGCCAAACCAGCAAGTTAAATACATAAGAGAAAGGTGCCCACATGGTGACTCTCACCCGATCAACCCACGTTCACAAAGGTCTAAACAGACCAGGGCCCAGCTCCAGGGAGAGTCAGGAGGTCTGCCCTGAACCAGGAAGCTCTGGGGAGTGCACTCCACAGACAGACACTCCTGACTCCCTGCCAGTGGTCCCAGCTTTTATCCCCAAGCAGACACCTGACCTTTGTCAACTCAGTGCGGGACCCCTGGGGCTCATTTCCCTTCTGGCTCTCCCTGCAGGGCCGGCTGCACCCTGGGGGGAAGCTATAAGGCAAACTCACCACCTCTTTATGAAGGGCTGCGGGAATCACCCATATGTCAACCTTAATTCGGAGCTCGGGGTTCAGACCCCAGCATTTCAACAACATGAACAATGGGCAAGTTCATAATAATAGATCGCTTCTGTCTGTAGATCTGTCAGGGGTTAGGGCTGGGTTGGCTTCTAGATAAATGACAGACACTCTCTGTTAACCCTCCAACCAAAAGGGGAGGAGAAAGGGAATAAGAGAAAGAGACTTATGGGTTGGAAAAATAAAACTACTTCAATGAAAATAATAATTAAAAGAAATACATACAAAAACATACAAAACCAATATTGCACCCCACACTCCTGATGGCAATTATATCACTGTCACCACTGATGTTGCCACCAGCCACCAAGGAAGTCCCAGATTGGACTCAGGAGCAGATGGGAACCAGATTCAGTGGCTGGATTCTGGAACTGGATTGAGGAACACACAGAGCAGGATCGAAGGCAGAACAGACAGAGTCCTCCTTGGATGCCAGCTGTCGAAGAAGAGAGATTGACCCTTGTGATCCCTCAGCTTCATACTGAACATATATGACATATAATGGATGGAATGCCTTTTTTGTCAGTTTAGGGTTACCTGTCCTGTCTGCTCCTCCCCACAGGTGCACTGTTTTACTTTCTGCACCCCCAACATGGCACATAAGATTTATCAGTGACCTTGGTCTGCACAGGAGCAAGCATAAGCAGGGACCTTTCTGCACAGAGTAGTAACGGAACATTTGAGTGTTATCACTTCTAGAAGCAGACACTGTCTGTGAAAATCTGCCATTAACTTCAGAAAGTGAAATCACATAGAAAAGGCTGAGCTAGGAAGCAAAATCACTGAACAGAATTAGTTCTGTTCTGTCTCAGATCAGGACGAGATCCCACCTCCTCAAATACAGAAGTCAGACACTACCTATGGATTGTACAAGATCTTCAGATTTGGCCTATTTTCTACTACTAGTCTTTGACCTCTCCTGAGACAAGAAGCAAGGATGTAAATTAGTTCCAGCAATGATTGCCTTTTATGTGTTATAGTCAGCTGAAGTGACATAGGAACTTGACTGAGTTCATATATTGTTAAAACCTTTGTTTCCACACTGTGCTAACTTTGGACTGTGATGGAGGGTAAAAGCTCCACATTGCCCTAACAAAAACTATTGACCTTTGCCATCTAAAAACCTCAGAATTCATAGTGCTATTTCCACTCAAGTGAAAATTCAACAGAAAACTCAGGTCTTTTTGAGGACTTGTCAACGTCTTTGTCACTAAAACTGTCAATGGAATAGATTCAAAATTAAGTTTGACTTGAAAAAGATACATTCCTTGATGAAGGCATGGAATTATTCAATGGAATTGGCTAGCCAACAGGTATATATTTTTTAAATCTTTAATTATTATTAATTTCTTTTTAATCTTTATCAAGAATGTGAAATTCATTGAACTTCACAACAGGTCATACATTGGTAACAAACTAGCAAAAATCAGAATAACGGTGGTACAAGCAGGATGAAGCATGCTGTAACATGTAGATAACCTAGTTTCATGCCAGTCAGATCTACATGTAGACTTTTCCAAAATAAACAGAACACAGGAGGTACCTGTCTTTGCCAGCTCTTACAATCTTCACCTTGAAACTATTACTGCACATCACAGGACAGGAGTAAAAAGTCTTGGAGTTTTGATCTGTATTGGGTTTTCTGTCAACCAGGACCAGAAAGATGTCTTTCTAGTAACAAAGAAGACCTGACCAAAAAATATTTTTTTTTAGTATTAAACACAGACAAAAATATAATTTCCTTTGCTGTTTAACAGCTTTTTTCATTGGGGAGTGAAGATATAAAATTTGGCTGAAAGTAACTGTATATAACCTTTTTACTTTTTAGAAGAATGAAAAATATGAAACAAAGAAAAGACTGAACTTAAAGTACTCAAGCTGTTTCTGTCTTCCATGAACTGTGCTATGAATTCTGGCAATCTGCTTTTTTATGTGATGCAGAGTGCCATCTTTTGCTATACTGTCCAAGCCATATGATCTGAAACAGCAATGAATAATATTGCTTGCTGGATTCTTTTATTTCTATAAACAGGTGAAGTTGTCTGTCTATCCATAGCCAGTATGTATAGTCTCAGATAGTACCATACTCTGTTTGCCTACTTCACCTGCTCAGACTTTAAGTATAGATGGTATGAGCAACAATGATGGATCCTCTTCACAGAGTGCCAGGACCTGTAGATCCTATGAAATCAAATGGGTTCAAGCTCATTGTAATGCTCAAAAGGGACTATTCATAGAAGATGTCATCTCCGTGCTGTGCACTCCCTCTGATTTCAGTGAGACTGTCTTGTGAGAAAAAACAGGATCCACAGGATTCTCTTATTAGCAATTTATACAATTAATGTAATTTATAACTTTTATATAATTTCTACAATCTCTAACCTTTCTAATGTCATAAGTACATTTGTTTTGTTAGCTGTTAGTAGGAGTTTCATATAAGCAGCAAAGATGTGCATATATTAACTTTTATAAAACATGTCTTATACAAAAGAAAGCAGCAGTTCCCTCAGCAGATCAAACTAAGTCTGTGCAGTCCAGCAGGCTCAGTTGTCTGATACAAAAGTCCATAATATAAATGAGAAAATACAAAAATGCATTACCACTAACATGCGATATATAAAAATAACCCAAAATTGAGCAGAGATGTACCAGTGATGCACGTGATGAATCACTTACCACCTGGGAACCAGTAAATCTTTTCAGCAAGACCACATTTTCAAGCATGTAAAGTGGAGTCCATTTTTAGCTTGTATTTCAAAATATGCAGAAGCATTGCTATGGCACCTCTTCTTGTCAACCTAGTACTAAAATCCACACTTATTCTTTGCTATAGAGAAATAAGAAAGAAAGCATTCTCCTTGCTTAATGCCTTATACTCTGGCAGCGCACTTCAGGACTGTGTATAGGTGAGATCCCTCATTATTTGAAAAAAGTAATTTAATAGAATTCCATTTTTTAATTTATATTTTAAATTATTTTGCTTTTTTCATCTGTGTTTTGATACTTTCTGTATGCACCTTATTAAGATTTGTAAGATAAGATAATGTTGGGTTGGTTTCTTTTCATAGAACATGGCATGACTGGAAATCATACAAAGTAAACCTTTTTGCTATATTAGCTAGTCTAACAAAAGCCATGATTTCTCCCTACATATCTGGATTAATTTGTATCAATAGACCCTCATGGTTAGAGCAACAATTTGATTACTAATTTTAAAATAAGGGCACAAGATTTATTTAAAAAATTAAAATCTAATTAATGTATTTCTTTAATTCATAATTGGACATACATTACAAGGTTTTCCTGGTAATTAGGCAATCCTTTTTGAAAATGATCAACATTTTGGCATGTAAAAAAATTTTCTGTGAAAAAAGAAAATTAGTGTAAATTGCTAGGAGAATTCTGTAATAAAAGTACAATACCTGTTCTGCTGATCTAAATATTAACATTCACACAAATCCACCATACATGAATGAGCAGACCAGAAAACACCAACAAATTCAGGGGAAACGTCATTGTCTTAGATTGCATGTCTTTAAAGAGGTAAAACTGAAAGGTACCAGCCTAAGATCTCAGACATTTTTCTTTAACCATTGGAACGTAAAACCTTTTCCAAAATGTAACCACAAGACGCAATACTCAAAATGGCATAAGAAAAACACTACCTCCAGCATTTCCTGTTGGATATTAGTGCCATTTCAGGCCTTATATGCTATGCAGACCACTCAAAATATTCTGCAGGTCAGGCACAAGCAGCATTAAATTGGTTCAGAGTGATATGATTTGCCTGGGACCATAGCATCACTGACGCCTTAGAGCCCCAGCCAAAGGCAGCAGGCAATCTACCCACTCAGAGTCATCAACATATCAAATAGGAAGAACCCAGAGCTCAGGAACTAAAGAAAGTAAGTAAAATATTTGTACAAAAAGTTCCTACACATGAAACAGGCAGATCTGGGTCACTGTCAAAATCAGTGACTCATCTGGATTTCTAATTTGCTGTGAAATATTGTTGGATACTACCGCAGATTCAGAATAGAGATGATAGATATGAGCACATGTACTTTTCTGCAAATATGAATCAGGAAACCAGGACACAGTTGAGGAATTTGTTGGCTAGTAACTCCGAACTGAAAGAGAAAGAAAGACAGAGGTCATGCTTTTTTCCTTGTTTAAATAACAAAGAAAATAAATTTTTCTAGTATTAGGAAAAAGCAGTTCTGTGATTATGGATGTACAGCGGTTGCATTATCCTCATATACCCAAGCTGCATGTCTTCATGGCTCTGTGGGAGAGATGGGTGCCTATGGATGGCATGCGGGAAGCCAGACTCCTCACTGCGAGGTAACCAGTCACCCTGCAAAGGGACTGAAGTCTCTGACCTGCCCAGAGTTCTACAGCAGTTGCACTCACTGAAAAAGCTTGGAGAGCTTGGTGGAAACATATGTTGGGGGAATTCATGCTTCCACAGATTTAAGCAGCAGATGCATGATAATTTTATGACTAAAAGAGGTATCCCAGTGCTAAATTTACACTCATACATGTCCTTGTGAGTCCAGCTCCTGCTGGTTATATTTTGAGCCTTTTGACATTGAAATAATTTATTAGTATCAGTGTTGCCAACACAATCCTTCTGGAACCATTGAATTATACTTTTTAAAGTAAATTCAATTAAACTAAAGCCCCTTTATTCTTAACAAGAAACAGACACCTTCTTGAATAACTGACTGCAGCAGACACTAAAACCAATAATTCTCCCAATTCTATTTCACACAATCTACTTTGGCTTCCAAGAAAAGACAAACTTTACATGGTAAGAAATCCCTTATTTAGGTTAGTAATAGAGAAAACAACCCCAGTGCATTGCTGTAAGCAGCAATGTGTGAATTTTCTATTTAACACAGCAACAGTGGTCTATTTATTCGTCTTATGTGCATAATTAGTAGTAAAATTACAGGTTTTTTTTCTTTAACATACAGCAGTTATTCTTTATGGGTCTGGACTCTGAACAAAAATATTTCCTTCAGACTTTGAGTAATGCTTTCTTCAGGTAAGCTCTGGCAAATGCCATAAAAAATTATAAATCTGGAAACCTAGGAAGTAGAGAAAAGGGAAGGAAATTACCTCAGTTTGGCATGAGGTACAATGTTACTTTCTTTAAATAAAATGTATCCTCTGTCCTTAGGAACCCCTTACAGGCTAATTTAACATTTCATTGTATTCTGTCACTTATCCTTGGCTTGCCAGACACACAAGGCAGCTGATATTGCAGCATCTGAAGTTACAAAGTATGCTTATGTTTACATACACTATTTTTCACTTCTTTCTCAATACACAGTTGACTGACACCTTTCTAATTTATTCATAATTGCTCTTTTACTTACTAAAGCAAGACAGCACACAATGGAATGTGCATCGCTAACAAGACTGTAGGAAAATAGAGAGGATATCATACACTTGTCACTGAAACTGCAATTTAACTGGCTGTATTTCCATGTTGGCTACTTTAGTTTTCCCTCAGTTATTCTTACCTAAGCAATCAGAAAACTCAGCTTTAGAAGAAAGCTGCTTTTGAACTGAAACCCTGGAAGGAAATGCATGCTTGATACAGGTCACATTCTTAAAATTGCATTTTAATGTGTGAAAGGAGCCATATGAGTAGAAAGTGCAAATCTAATAGCACTGTTAATGACAGTCACTGTAACCCTACATGCCAGAACCTACAACTACATAGTGTTAGAGACCTCTAGTTTTATACAATATCTAAACCCTCTAACAAATTCAGAATCAACTAAGTACATGTAAAATCAACTAAAAACTAGTAAACTGACCGTCCTCAGATTATACTCATCCTCAAGTGTAGATATTTCTAAGACTTTAAATGGGGATAGATTGTTGTCAAATACTGTTGAATATCTTTCATAAATTATCTGTACAAAAGCCAGAATTATATCCAGTGAAGTTCAAGGAAGAAAGATACAAAGACTGAAGAATTGATAGGTGCAGAAGATAACAGGCCATTTACATGGGATAACCTGCATAGCTTTCTCAGCCTACTTTATGGGAACTGCACATTTGAAATCTCAGCCAAATGGAATGTAGCCATAGCAGAGAAGGAATATAGTCACACAGGACAGGGATTGTGGCCTGGAACATATGCTGAAACGGTCATGGTAGATAGTTAAATGACCATGGACTTCCATTTGTGCTTTTCACATTTTAAAAGAATTTTCAAAAGACTAGGTATGATATAAGACCTCAGTAACACATCTTTTACTAAAAGACTTCAGAAGGTACATCTTTAAATTAGCAAGGGAAGATTAAAGCCAGTTCTGACGTTTATATGCCAACAGGAAGCAGAGAATTAGTGTCCTTTAAATAAATACAGACACAGAGACCACCCAATAACAGAAAGATAGAAGATACAAATGAACAAGAGAGAAACATTTTCAATTTCTGCATGCTTAGCTTTGATGCTGTCTTGCATTTGCATCATCTCAGGAGGCAAAAAAACACCTTTCATTGTCTGGAGTAAAGACAGGGGGATCTCAGACAAAATTAGAGGGACTGCTGATCCGCCCATTTTTCATTAAACTTTCACAGTGTATGATGTATAGACAGCACTGTGAACACAGTCCAGTATTTAGGTGTGATACTATTCTCATCAAAAGCCTGAGATGGAGGTCCTTCTCTAACCATGCAGAGTTTGAATTCTCTGCTATAGCCTACTTTTGTCAGGACAGCATCTTGATCTGCTTAAGGGAGTAAAGAGAGGGTTTGAAACACTGAGTATAAACATTTACAAGGCTTTTATTGAAAAGTATTTTTTTTAAAATCTCTGACCTCTTACTTGTGAAATCTCAAATAGAGTCCCTCATGCATTTCCAAAGGACAGTACAGGTTATGAGTCAAGAAGGCGGTTTTGGGCTGTAAACAATAGATTTAAGAGGTACCTATCACAGGACCAAATCTATGGAAAAGAAATTCCTTCCTTGTTTCTCATTGACTGGGCTAAATAGCCTAATCCTGTTCTCTGCTTTGGGATCCAGGCGCTCCACAGCTTGATATAATGTCTCTGTATGGTCTTCAATGGCTTTTCATTCCATTACTTTGACCAAGATTTGCCCAAACTGCCCAACAGTAGAATCACTGTATCAGGTATTCTGAATTAATCTTCCCCAAACACCCTCATCCAGTCAGCTTTCTCCTGAAGCTGAGTCTGAAAAAAAAAGACAGGCAAGTAAGGCAGGCATGAATTCCATGTTGCCCAACAGTCTGTTTTTAAAGACACTGTAGGAGATCACTTCTAATGCCATTCCTCTGCCTAGACTGAAAAGGGCTGTGCACTAAGCATCTTTAGACATTCAGGCAGAGACTTACCTACAGAATATTCTAGGTATACAGCTGCTGGCAGCTCTCAAGTCAAAGCTGTCATATTTTTGCATAAATAATGAAATATATAGTACTAGAAGAATGACTTCTAAAAGCTAGAACTATTTCTCTGGCTTTTCCAAGCAGACAATTAAGCTGGCTCCCCATGCTTAGGCACCTCAGAGCTCACACACTGTGAAAGGCCCTGGACAATGAACCTGAGCCTAAGTAATTTTAAAAGCCTCTGTTTTATACCTCTCCTTTACTAGCAATATACCAACACATCCATTTGATATTAAGTAGATTAAATCTATTACTCCGTGAGAAGATCCAGAAGTAACCTTTAAATTAGGATTGCAACAAATTAATAATTTCCATTCTTCTAATCATGGTCACACTCCCTAGTAACACTTCTTATGCTTAACTTTACTCAGAAAAAAAGTCACCTTTCTCTGAACTCCTCACTTGACTATGCAGGTAATTAATCAGTCAAAAACACTCAATTATAAAGTTGATCTGACAGACTCTGTTGAGAACATATGTGCTGTACTTTTACTGAATCCCTAGTGCAGGACAGAGTGCTGGCTAAGCCCAAAGGTTTATCAAAACACAGTGATAAATCCCAGATGTGATCTCAGCTTTTCATGCTTTCTATTTTGTTAATGTCTCCGAAACCACTCGTGGGATTTTTGTTGGGTGTTTTCTTTCTTAACCCCCCTCCCCAAATTCAAAGTAAATTGGTCTGGCTCCTGGTACCTGGCACAGTGGCACACTTCCTCTCCACAACTGTAAGCCTGTCTGAAAAACAGAACAACATCTTTGAGATGGGGTGTTTATATGGGCAACATTCAGCCACTGCACTGAATGTGGCCTCACCTTCAAAGAGACTCCAGAGCACTGCTCACCTGATGAAAGCATTAACTGTTTTTGGTTGACTTGATTTACATGGAAGCAGCCAGCTCATTAGCTGAGCTGAACCCAAAGAAGTAAATGTAATGTACATGCAGATGTTTTCTTAGCTACTTGATGTCAATGTTGCTGCAGCTTTCCTCAGGGTAAGAGTACAAAGACAGCAGTGATAAGGCTTTGCAGAATCCTCCAACAGCTAAAGGAGAGAAAGCTGTTGAAAAGATTTACATCAGGACTACTTCAGTCAAAGAAGCTAAATTAATGTAACCAAATTTTAGTGGTTTATATATAGGATTGCACTATGCACTGCATACAGGACTACACTACACCCATAATACACAAAAGTAATAATTTAATATGACCAGAGGCTAAATGGCATTCACAGACTGCTTCCCAAAAAATTTACACTTTTTTAAAGTTCTTTAGATTTCTAAACCACAAGCAAAGTTATACCTAATTATTTATGTAACTAAAGCATGTCCTCTAGGAGTAGTCTTTCAAACCTTAAACTCAGATAAACTAGATTTCTGTGCTCAAGAGTAGAAAAGTTCTTCCTACTCAGTTGCTTTTCAGGCACTGTTCTTTCCTGAGGTAAGAAGGTTTAAAATAATAGTCTAATAAATATTAAAAAAAGTATTCACGGTATACAAAGAAAAAAAAGTGACTAAATGAAAATGGATCATGAATGTAATACTAGAATTTGTTCCTACCATGGAAAATGTTTCATACCCATCACTTCTTAAATGTGAAAGCTACTTTCTGCTGTCTTTCACAATCCTAATTAAAATTGCACCTCAACATCGTTTCTCAGCTGGGAAGCTTAATAGGAGCTATTATGGTTGCTTTTTTTGGCTTGTTGTCAAATCCTCACCACAGTCATAACAGCTAAAGATTAATCAACCTGCTTTTCCTCAGTTCATTAATTTAGCTACTTCGCTCACATAATGTATATGGAATCTGAGGGTCTTTTATTTCTATTGCAAAATATCATATAATTTGATCTTTAGTTAAGCATACATTAACATGACATTAGTATGACATCATCACTAAGTCTTTAAGAGAATGCCTCACTCATCACTTTATTTTTGCTTCTTATATTCATTTTGATTTTTTTTTTTTTTTCATTTCTAATACCTGTCTCATGCATTTGGATACTGGAAATACCCACTTTCTTTCCTCCCCTTTTTGTCATCTATTTCTATACCTTTGCATGTTCCTGTTTTCTAGAGTAGTATCGCATTTATCTTAGATATGTAAACCAATTTTTCCCAATTTTTTGTCCTTTTATTGGTTTAGAAGACGGTATAGTGGACAAGAAACAAAGTGAAAAAGGCAATATGAATGGAGTTTGTATATGTATATGTTGAAGTGTAATTATATTTAGTTATAACCATGCACTAAATTCAATGGCTTCTGCATCCATCTGAAGATCCTCATAGGCTTGTTGTCTTATGAAGCTGGGCAGGAAAGGAGAATTTCACTTGCAAAATTTATCATTTGCAGAAGAATTTCTGTCTTTGTGCGTCCAGCATTAATAAAACAAAAATCAGAATGAGATGGTTAAAGAAGGAGATGGCAAGCTTCAGAAAACAAAGAACAGAACGTGTCTATGGGTTGTGGTAAGCACTGTATACCCAAAGGCCTTGTTTTCCCACTTTAGAGACAAGTAATTTTAAAAATTCAATGTCAGTTATTCATTTCCAGAGGCAGGAGAAATGGTGCTCAGGTAACAAACACTTGAGACCCTAAATTTCCATTCCAAAATTGGCTATTCAGCTGTAGCCTTATAACTACCTGTCTGATTTTACATTCACTGCATTTAGTCAGCAGTGTGATGGTCATAATGGGCTACTGTGCAGTCCTATGTGAGATATCATATGCTTTTCCCTGTCAAATCCTCTTCTAGTCCTGAATGTTCAATATAAGAATTTTACATTATCAATCTTCAAGAAAGTAAATGTTATTTTCCACTGTTCATACATAGTAACTCTGCTACACCTGTTATCACAGGGGAGACTTTCATTCCTGGAAGACAGTTTTTTCAGGGTCTAACCTACATAGATACGTTCCCTGATTTTAGAAAAGTAAGTCATTATGTTGACAAAGTGATTAATCTTGCCACTAGAGTTACTTACACTAGGCAGCAGTAAGAAATACCCATGTTTTCATCTTCACACTCCACCCTGAGTTTTTAAGCACCTGATTTGCCGACCAGTTTCAGTGTGTTGTGGAACCTTCACAAGTCATCTTTATACTTGACATCCTTGAGGTAAAACCAAAAGTAACTTCTTTACTTGGCTTATAGCAATTATGATAGCAGTAAGTGCAATAGCAGAGAGCCCTTAGCTCACTTCATAGCATCTCAGCTGAGCAGAGGGCAGGGAGGGAACTGTAGAAGCAGTATTAGCTCTGTCATAGTGCAGTTTCCTCTGAAAAATTAAAGTTCTTTTTCCTGCCTACATTTTACTAGCTGTGATATTGCCTTAGTAGCAAAGTTCCTTTTACTAGCTGTTTAAAAATAGCTTTACCTGAAAAGAAAATGAATGGAATTTTCTGTTCCTATAAATCTGGAGGGAGAGCCCTATCTATCAGTGCGATAGGCCTAATATCAGCTGGATGAGAACCACTGTACGTGCACAGCAGATGTACTCTGCAGGTATGTAGAGGACCCCTGTGCATTGCACGTGCAATTGCTGCAGTCTCTTTGAACCACCTGCCATGGCATTGCAGAAGCTATCAGAAAAAGGCCATTCTTTGGCCAATAGTTAGTCTTTATGGACAAGCACTGGCCAAAACAGACTTCTCAGCATCTGATGTAAGAGATCCACAAAGAGAGAATCTCTGGCATTTCTCTATCATAGAGGAAATAGGCTATTTCTTCAAGAGCAGATATGAGAACTTGTCCAGATGTCATTCAGTGTGGGGTAAATCCAGAGAACGGCAATTGGTACAGTTCTACCTAAATGTGAAAAATATTATGTCTATTATTCTAAATTTTCATGTGTTTTTGAAGTTATTTAAGCCTCTTCCATGTTGCTCCCCTGTATCTTATCTGATGTCTATCTAAACTGAAAAAAAAAAAAGTTCAGATCTCATTAATTTTCTTTGTTTTCCTGTAATGAATATCAGTGTTTAACTTCTCATTTTGCCACACTTCACAACTGACTTGCACAATAGCATTCTAAATTAAGAACTTTGCATGAAGTCAGTTTTCACAAATGTTATTTTGTTGGTTTGTCCAACAGCTGGGAGTGAAGCATTTTGTTAAAGACTTTGTAAACACATACTGCTCTATTCATTCCTTTTTTAAAAGTTAAGGAAAGGAGAGAGATGGAAACATTTTTCTCTCAGAAGTACAGGAATAATTTAAGACTCCATTATCAATTAAGAATAATGCATTTGCCTCCCCAAAGACTCTGATCCAGGTACACTGAAGAAGACATACTGAAGAAGGTGTGTATTAATTAGGTTGATCATGATTGTCCTTACCCACTTTACTGTGGAGTGACAGTACTACTGGCATCTTCTGATTTACACTGCTCTGCCTTGGAGAAATAGTAGGACTGGGAAAACGGGTCATTGAAGGAAAGGTGAGGTGGCTTTTAAAGTTAAAAAGGAGGAGGAAAGGAAAATCTGAGTGTGTAATGGTAGGGAAAAGTACATTTAATCATGATCAGCAAGGAAGCAGCAGGAGGAGTGTCAGACTATCCCTCTTCCCACCCCTTAGCCAGCTACCTAGAATTCTTCAGCCTTCACCCATGCTGCCTGTCTGTCCAATTGCCTTTTGAATATGTGACAGTTATGGTTGTCTTGCTCTTGGATAGCTTTCAGCCACAGAAGAAGGAATTCTGTGATTATAGAGCCTGTCAGAGAACTTTCTGCCACAAAGTCCAGCTCCAAAAAGTAAGTTCTCACATATGTGCCACATGCTTGCTCACAGTCTTTCTGTGTTCTCTGATTAACCCTTCTTTCCCATATATCTGTGGAGGAAAAAATATTACAAATATGAACTACATGTATAGTAATATGATAGGATGCTCAAATATTTAAAATGCTAGCTGAAAAAAAAAAATTAAAAAAATCATGATGGCAAAATAAGTTTCATGGGACAGAAAACCAGTATATCACCCAGAAACTAGCAAATTGCAATAAAGTTCGAAAGAATAACTGTGCTAAAATTAAAACCCAAACCTCTGTTTTAATTCTGCTTCCCTATATAGTCCCATTTATCTTACCACTTAGAGGACTGGGGCTAATGTTCGTTATGCCGTGAAACAAGGAAAACCCTTGGATTAGATAGAAAAGTCCAGACCTACCTTACTGATGGATGGATCTCTCAACTCTCTCTAACTCTGAGGCTAGCTTGCTGGTGAGATTATAAATCTTCATATTTAAATGAACAAAGAATTATTTTCTAATTTGAAGGATGCTGAAAATTTCCTGCTTGCTAAATGCCACAGAAAGTTAATATATAACACAGAGTACGTAGCCACTCCTAACCTTGCCTTTTATTTCACTCTCTCCTTCCATACTCACCCCTCTTATGTCTTTTCTCATTGATTTCTTATCACCTCACCCACTACTCTAAATCTTTTCCTGTCTTTAACCTTTCACCCTCACCTTTTATTCCTCCTGGAATTTGGACTGGGACCTTGGGTAAAACATGTAAGCAGTTTATAATTTCCTTTTTTTTTTTTTTTTGGTCTAAATTTTCAACATCATATTGCACCTTTAGAAGCACTGCTCTCAATGAAGTTATTCATAGAGCATTCTGTGTTTAGATTTTCAGTCACAGTGCTGGCTGCCTGTTTTAGAAACAGTGTGAAGGAGTGGGTCTTAATGGAATTCCTGACTGAAGATCATGAAGTCTTTGATGGAAGGGCTGTCTCTTACCATGTGTTTGTATGGCTCCTAACAGAATCACACTCAAAGTCAAGTTAGAAACTTCTTGTTGTTTAGATAGTAATACCAGTAATAGCATAACCCACAATTATTTCAGGAGGCATCCTTTTCTTTTGCTTGGTGTATAAGCTGTGTACTGAGATTATTTGTGTATTTCATTCACCTGCTCCTTGCACAGATCAGCTTCACGTCCTAGATCATCCAACAGGAAAGCCACAATACTCAATTTATGGTCTCTGATACCACCGTTTTCAAAAATTAATTTTGTTTCCTTGCACACAAAGTAAATATAAGATGCTATAGTAATAATGTAAAGAACAAATATGGATTCTAGCTGCAAAATTCAGAACCAAGTTTGTAGGTATATTGAAACCTGTAAAGGTTTATCAGACTTAGGGTTTAGTTTAACCATTATATATACATTAATTATGTCTGCCCTGCACCTATGTATAATTACTCTCAATATTTAAATCCACAGGTCTCAAAAAGCAGTGACAGTGGGATAATGAAATTGTAAAGGTATGAAGAGCCAATCTGCACTGCTGGATGTAGGCAGACCCAAGCTTGTTCATCCTGCACTGAGCCCAGGCCTGGAATTCAGAGGATCACAGTGACAAGACACCCCCTCTACAGGACAAGTGCCACCACAAGCCATGCCTTTAAGCCAGTCTGGCCCTGAGCTACTTTCTTTTTCAAATCTGTTTTTTCTCAGTTTTTGTAATTTTCTCAAATTTCCTGATTTGTCACTGTCATCTGTCTTCACTCATCAGTACTTTCCAGGCTGAATAAGCAGAGCTGTGATTTTAGCTTGAAAAACATTACTTTTCATAAGGGCTTTTTAGGTTAATGCCACAGTTTGGGGTCAGGGCCAC
>NW_008587962.1:0-35661 GCF_000691845.1 Merops nubicus
CTCGGGGGGACCCAGCCCTGCGTGCGACCCCCGATGGGCCACCTCAAGAGGGGTCAATGAGTGGGTCTGCTCTCCTCCCTCCTCCCCGGGACATCCCCGCGCTCCCAGCGGCCTCCAGCAGTGGGGGATGTGGGGCTGGAGGAGGGACGGTTCCTCGGTCACTACAGGGGAAGCCCCCAGCCTGCTGTGCTTAGGAGGCACATTGCCAAGTGAGCTTCCACAGCTTCTCACCCTGACTTATTGCAGCCAGCGATTTAACCTCCAGCCTGGGGTTTACCAGTGAGACACAGCCTGGAAATACCAGTAAAACAATCTAGAGAGCTACGTGGCACTTACTAGTGTCACGAGTCCTTTACACCACTAAATTCAGGCACGGGCACAGGGTCTTTACAAGCTTTTCTCAGAGCATTCACTACTCCTGTCTAGCTGTTGTACCAAGGCAGCAGCAAAATGTTACCTGTTTATGAAAAGTGGGAGTTTTTCTGTCTTTCTACGTCAGCATCTTTTCAAACACTGTGAAACAAAACTGTGCCTGCTTTTCATCAAAAATCCAGTGTTCCTGTTAGATCCTTCAGGGCAGACTCATAATAACTCCTCCCCACCAAAGTCAGGGGAGGACAAGCACAGGTCCTGCCAGCATAGTCCCACCAGAGGGATGCTGCTCCCACCCAGTAGTCATGGGCTAAATCCTGCCTTGCTGGCACCAGCTAGAGGCCTCACGTTGTCTGGGATTTTACCAGCACTGGTTTCATTTCCCTGCCTTGTCCTTGAAAGATTGGTGCGACCTGAGCTTGCTCTGAGACTGACCAGCCCCAGGGAAGGAAGCAAAAGCAGGAAAGCACCAGCTGCAGCTGGAGCTTGTTTTGGCCTTGAAGGCACATTTCATGGGGATAAATTGGATTTAAGCTGCTGTTTCTAACAGCTGAGGCCAATGCAGCCTTAGCAACATTTACTTAACGACTGCTGTTTGCTTAAAGGAAGGGCTGGTATCAGGGGCCTGTAGTTAGCACCTTTCCCTGCAGAGGATGTGCTGAGAGTCCTGGGCCTTCGGGACACTTATGCTGTGAAGCACAGATAAGCTTTGCCTAAAAGTCAGTGAGGTAAGTCTAGAAGTTATTTAACATTTGTAATCAGCGTTCATTAATGTGCAAACAGAAAGCTAATTATTAATTAATACAGAGCACATCCAAAGAACAAGAACTTCATCAAAGAAATACAGGTTAGCATCCCAACTCCATCTATGCAAATAGTTGTTTGCATTGCAAATGGTGTTATTCTACACTTGAATTACCAGTTTCTCACCAGATGGGTGAAAATATATTTTTGTATCAAGCTGTGGCTACCCTACACACATTTTGCACCAATGACGAATTAATCTGGAGATAAATTAACTTTAAAACACTGTAGACTGAAAATAGTTTCCTTAATATTCCAACATTAACAGCATGTGGGATAGAAGAGAACGGATTGCACTTGTCAAATTATAAAAACACAACATTTTTTGCCATTTAAAATGATGCAAAATAATGCACTCTTGCATTATGCAACAGCTGAAATGTAGCAGGGAATTAATTTATGAGTTCAAGTCTGTCAGAGGTGGCACCAAGACATCTTAGTGATGGGCACACTCAAGATCGATTACCTTTGATGAAAATCAGACTATGCAGAAACATGAATAATTTGAATATATTTCGTTCAATCAATACAGACCTCAAACACGATGTAGCATTTTCAGAAGAGAAAGGAGAATTACACACCTCAGCACTCCAGGATCCACTTTCTGTCTTGGACACTCTGTAGGTATAAACGTAACCCTGATGCCTGTGAAAAATAAATCAACAGGTATTAATTACTCATTTCTCATTGAGAAATTGAAACGTTGTCAGGTTTCACAAGAAGTATACTTTGTTATGTGGGAGGTGGTTCCTTTGCTAATCTTGCCTGAAAAACAAATTCACCCATAGAGATTCTAGGGAGATGAAAAATATGAGGTCAGAAGCAGTGTTCAACCTGCTGGGCTCCTTTTGGATGAGAGGAGCTGGTCTGACTCAGATCTAGTTTAGCAATATTTAGTTATTCTACATAAAGACATTGCTTTCATTCCTGCCTTTTTTGTTTCAGTGACCTCCTGTTCCTGAGACACACCAGGATCCTTTCCCTGGAGAAGAGAAGGTGTATTCTCAGCAGATAGCATTCCTGTACTGTGATTTAAATGCAGATGTTCCCAGAAGCAATAACATGAGTGTACTTTGTTTAGAAAGCTAGACCCACAAAAGCAAAGTAAATTACTCTTTGCCTTGCTCATAGATTCCTATTTCTCACATACTGATAAAGGAAACTTATAGGAGTGCAGAAGCTTCCTTATTTTTAAATCTAATTTGAGTCTTTCAAGAATAAGAAGTCACACACGAATAACACAAGACACTCTCGTGTCCAGAGTCAGTCTTGCTTCTCTTTCAAACCCAAAACAGTGAATGATTTATATGGTAGATTATTATAGTGATTTAAAAATATTTAACTCAAAAGCAGAAAAAATTGATAGTAGTTTCATGGGTACAACATTAGTTTAGATAGTATTAGATAAGAATGATTGTATTTCATACCATGTAGATTTACATGAATACACAGCAGGATTTTAAGAGCCATTCCCTATTTCAACATCAGTTCTTATTCTTAAGAAAGCAAAAAAAATACTACCTTTCTTTCCAATTACACATGGTATTAGAGTAGTTACTACAAAATAGCAGAAACCATCAGTGACACAGATACCATATGATTGCAATTACTTACGCTCCGTGTCATGGCTCCTGGATAAATTCTTGTTAAAAAGCCATTACAGCAACCTTTGCAAAGCAGGGGCTGATATAATTTACCCAAGCAGGAAGCTGTTAACAGCTGTCACACTGCTCCAACCCCACAAAGTGGGAACAGAAACGCCTGTTGTGATTTGTTCAGGGAATTCAGCATCTCCCACTAGGACCCTTAGATAGCCTCATACTATCACCTCCTTTCTCAAAACCTCCATGAGTAGCTGAGGTTCACATTAGTCTTCTCTTCTTAGAAATCATGAGAGTCTTTCCTGCACAGCTGTAGGTTGACACACCAGCCAATATATGGCTAGTGAAACTAGGATTTTTGCATAGTGTACTATTACTTCCTATTTTTAATAATACACTGTACAGCTTATCAATGCTTGTTCTTGGTGGTCCCAAAGCATTCCGACTGCTTCAGTCTCTTGAAAATCTGATTTTTTTTTTTTCCCTAAAAATGGGTCAGTTGTCTGGAAAGCTACCACCTGTTGTTACTTTCATCACTTTCTCTACCTGAGAGATTGCATGACTTGAAGTTGTTGAGGGGCTGGGGTGCTGCCCTGACTCTGAAATATCTGCTGGCTTTCAGCACGCTGCCAGAAGGGTTTACTAGGCTGGACAAATTGAAAAATAGAGGTCAGATAAAGTAATATGCAGGGCCAGAGCAGAAGGTATAAGATAGGCACATATCCTGAATTTTTTAAAAAAAATCCCTCTGTAAAATACTTCAACCGAGAAAGCACAAAGTGTAGCTCAGATTAAAAACCCATGAGACACAGGAGAAGGAACAAGAATCTGGGGGCAGGGACGCTTTGAGCACAACGTGGGGGATGGGAGAAGAATGACATTGCTATCACAGCCTTGTGAGGGACAAGCCAGAGTTCTCCACTTCCCTACCAAATGTACATTTTTTTCCCCAGAAGTGGAAAGACCGAAAAGCCTGAAGGAGTTCACTGTGCTTAAGCTGAAAAACACATTGTCATCAGCTGCTGGTTCTGAAGCCCTCAGCAAACACAGCCAGTATGTAGATGGGAGATGGCCCAGGACCACCACACCTGCTTCTTCAAAGGCAGTGCACAAAGGAAGGAGGCTGCATTTCATTAGGAGGGTGAACAGCCAGATCTTCCCATCTAACTGCTTTCCATTGGGATCTTTGTTTCCACAAAATGAATCACAGCTCTTCTGATAAGTAGTCTCCCAAAGAATATGATCTTATCAAAGCCTTCTGTTAAGCAGCAGGAACTTCCTTCATTACCACTTCAAAGTGCTTTTTACCTTCCATGGGCGAGTGACATGATTTTGATGAGCAAACTTCTCTCTACTGCTACATGGGCACAGCCTCCTGTGAGAAAGGGTTTTATGATTTAAACTTCCCAGCTGAGATCACTGTGGACTGAAGGAAGATCAAGGTGTTTTTCTTAAAGATTAAATACAAAAATTAAGATAGAGATGGTATAGAACATTACCTTCCAAACAGCAAAACATGCAACACCAGGTAAAAGCAGATGGAAAAGTGCATTTGATTGAGCTTAGGGTTCAGGAGATGAGAAATTCCCCGGCCACTATGAGGGGGCAGCTCACTTTTCTACATTTTACTCAATTAATAGCAGAAAAAAAAGCTCCCAGTGTGACACAATGTTCCCGTACTTGTAGCTAAAGCCAAAACCCAAACGTCACATGTCCTGGGCATGGTGGCAGTCACTTGAGGCTTCTCACACAGCTTATGCTTGGAAGCTATTACTTGGTGAGATGTAGGTCAAGTCCACCTCTCAGTGACCTGAACCCCTCTCTCTATCCGCTGGACAAAATCAAGAGACGGCCACATGTCACTGAGAGAAGGACTTCAGAGAGCACTTACAGTGACCACTGGTGCACCAGCACGTCCTGGAGGGGGACTAGCTCTTAACATCCAAAGACCCAGCAAAAGGTTCCTGCATCCCTTCTTCTGGCCCAAGGATGGCCATAAGCTTCCCTCACAGTTGCAAAACTCCTCTTTCATGCAGCTGAAGCTCAAGGGGTGGGATCAGTCATGAATTAACAGCCTGATGAATGAGGCCCTATAAAGTTTTGATCAAAGGCAAAAAATGCCAAAATGCTGGTGAGGGGAAGCAGCAAACAGCCATTGCTGTACAGACACTATTGGATAGCAGTTACAAAGGAGTGCTTCGGTCACCACTGGTGATAATTTTGTGTCATCTCACTTATTTTTTCATCTCCATAACAAAGGATAGGTTAGACCAGCTGGGCACTGCACGAGCACTGTTTGTGTTGCAGTGTTACAAAGCTGGGAAAATTTTGTCAAAGGAAAAATATCGAAAAAGTTGCTATTACAGGAAACAGTCCACTTTTTATTATGGGCTTTTTTCCTTCCAGCTTGATAATTCCTCCCAAAGAGCTGCAAAGGCATCATTCACAGATGACACACTGAGACAGCATCTGTCTACCTGTCCTCTCCACTCCTCCTTTTCAACTGTGATCAGACTTGTTAAAGCTGCATTTATTTTAACAGGTGAATAATTACAATCTTCTGCACCTCTGAAATGGCCAGAGGATATTAGCTGCATGCTGCAGATTAAAATTAACCATGACATTTCAGCTGCATGGTATATTTTAAAAATCATTTCCAAATGTTTTGTATCTCAGCTGGGAAATTTTATTAGACTAATTTGCATTCATTTCTGGGTCCAAAATGGAACAAATATGAAAGGAGAAAGGCAGAGAGACAGGGGAAAGCCATGTCAGCAATAAAGGACATCAATTTCTTCCTCTCCCTATCTTCCTTTTCCATAGGTGTCTTTTTTTTGTCAATCAGCTCTTCTTACCTGCTATATTTGCATCCTGACCTCATCTTGGAATTTCACTGTACAATACTGCTTAAGAACCACACCATGCTGTGGGCTACTAACAGTGCTCCTGAGCACCAGGTATGGCCCAAACTCAGTTTCTTCTAACTGTGCCACATTTCAGCCTTTCAGACTGAAATTTTGTTTCTTAGGTGGAGAATGCAGAAAGGTTGAAGAAATGTATATTGCTTGCAGTCCTCAAGAGAAAGTGGTGGTGGCTGTCTAGGCTGTAAGAGGCACTCTCTGAAGGTCATCAGCAGTTGTAGCTGCCCATGCCTGGGCTGGCTGTGCTGTGGACACTCAGCTGAGCAGCGTCCATGACCTCAAGCCATGAGCAATGTAGGTCTGGATTAGTGGGCAAAAAAAATAGAAAGTAATTTAGATTGGGCACCTTAGAAGGATTATTTGGCCTGGGTAGGGTAGTTGTGGAAGGAAAGAAAAGGGGACCCATGAGTATGTAAGCTAGGCAAGGAAACAGCAACAAAAACTAAACCCCTGGGAGACAGTAAGACTAAGGAAGGGGATACACAGAGGTGAAGCATGAGGGGGCTTGAACTGTGAGCAGCACAAAATGCTGGAGGGGTGAAAATGCCAGGAACAGAAGATGGGTATAGGCAGTTGTAGGGAACAAGAAAACAGCCTTCAGATAGTAGGAAACAAGGAAGAGCCCTCAGTAATGCAAGCAAAGTCAGCAGGCTGTACAGAATAACTCTGGGTAGTCTCAAAATCCGTTCCCACACCCCTCAATTTGGGAACCCAAAGCTAAAGGGCACCACAGACCTGAGCCTCAGTGTGTCGCAGGTTCTCGCCTGTGAAATGGACTTACCAAACTTCAGCTCACAAGCTGAGATAATGCTTAGAAACCACTTAGTACTCCAGAGTAGTACCAATGCTATGGAGATGAGTCCTGCAGGAGAGCTCATGGGGCCCTCAGTACTTCCAGAGCTGGGGAGGGTCCATGGCACACAGCAGACAACATATTGAGCATGAAAGGTCAGAAGCAAGAGCCACTTCTGCCTTGTCCAGAGGTGTCTGATGCAGGTGGCAGGTCAGCTCCTGGACGCCTGGTCACAGGGACCAGTCCCAGGCAGCACCCCAGGGGGCAACCCTGGACCAGGAATGTGGGCGATGGCCTGAGCACCACAGTGGCTGCGGAGGTGGGACACGGCTACCACAGAGCCAAAACTTGGGATATCAGGGGAATCCACAGCAGTGCCTGGGAGCCTGCATGCCCCATGTATGTGCTTCTCAAGGTCTCCCCTGCCCAGGGCACCCCTGAGCTGCATGACCTCCCCCATGTGACAGAAGTGACAGCTGCCAAAATGCCATAATGCTCAATCCAGCCGTCCACTCAAACGTCTTTCTTTTGCCATTTTAATTGTTATATTTCTGCTTGGTTTATTAATCACAGAAAGGCCAAAAGTCATTATTTAATGTAGGAGAAAATCCTATTCAAGCTCACAGCTCCTCACTCTGTCCTGGAATTTACATTTTCTGGTTGACAAGCAGCCTGGTTCCTGCATATTTAGGTCTCAGACATACAATCAAGGCACAGCAACTTAGCAATTACCACCCATCAGCTAACCCAAGCTGAAGAAATAACATTCACATCGAGATGATGTGCAGATACAAGCTCTATGTCAGCAAGAGTGAATAAAATGGTTTAAATCAGTGTTGAGAGCATCTGAAAAGCCCAACAGTTACTGTACTCACAGCAGCGCTCTATACACCCCAACCTGTGTTTACACTTGCCACTGATTCTCCTACCAACACTTTTTGTGGCAAAAACTTACCCATGATACTGAACCAGTAATTAGCATTAAGTTGCCAGAATGCTGTAGCATGATAAAACAAATGCATGATCTTGATTTTCTCTTCTGAAATGAAGAGAAGCTTGAAAGACCAAGTCAAATCTTGTGAAATGTCTCTGAATTCATGCACAGATTTCTGTGGAAGATTGCCAGCACCCTCTCCCCCTGAAGACTCTCAACCATCAATTAAAGTGCTGCTGATTTACCTCAACAGTAAGCGTGTAGCCTTTCTATGTAGGGTTTATGTTGGTCTGGTAGAAGGTGATGCCAGCCAAAAGCAATGCCTCAGAGAGGAATTTCATCAAATTTGGAAATAAAATGAGCATTTATTCAAATCTGAGCTGCTAAATAGAAGGAAATGGTGGGCCGCTCTATGGTGGGCCAGTAACTAAACTTCACGAGTTACTCTGTCCTCCAGAATAGTGCCTCACAAAAGCAAAATCACATAAAATAAGGTTGTCTGGTGAAATTTCTGTCATCACTTCAGGCAAAACTCACAATAATTGCAGTAGATTAAACGCTGTCAGTAGCCCTGCAAATGTTAGGAAACAGTTCTAGGTTGGTTTGGGAGTAATCCAGTGTAGCTCATTTTCAGATTTCCTGGGTCTCTCAGGGCAAGCTAGGCACGACCTCAGCATAAAATCTCTGAACTTGAAATCACTGTTCCAACTAAATCCTCCAAACTCAAGCCTACAAAACCAGAGTAGAGCTAATCTAGGCTCTGTTATCTAGTGATTGTACCTGTTCTGTCACTTACAGCCTCGTTAGCATAGTATTTACCCATCATTCAGGCTGCCTACCTTTCTGAACTCTTTCCAGTTAAAGCCAAATATCTGAAGGCCATTAGCCAAGTTATTCTCAGCAAAGACAAAGCTCCTGCTGATTAGCTAGGAGCTGAAATACGCACCTCGGTAGAATTTACCATTGTGCTGTAGAAGACTTTTTTTCCAAAGCTGAAAATAGGCTGTGATATTTACAGCAGCAACCATGAATTGAGGGGCTCCTCGTCAGAGAGAAGCTTTTGTTCCAAATTACATTTTCGATGATGATGATTATTGTGTGTAGTGCTATAATAAATGCAATTATGCTGCCATTTCTCTCAAATATATTACATGGGAAACAAAAGAAATTCTCAGCTGAAGGTGGCTCGTGATCCTGTATTACACTTTCTGATACATCTTGCATCAGAAAGTTTCAGCACGTTGGCTGAACTTGTGCACTGTGGTTACAGGGACAGAAAAAATAGCACATGTAAAATCAGATAGATAGCACTGCAGCCTGTCCCTCTTGCCATTACTGTTGCTTCAAGAGCTTTCAACAGCTTCCTATTCCAGCTTTTGATTATTCTCCACGATCTGGATGCGGCAGAGGACACAAATGACTGGTTTCAAACAAATAATCTGAAAATACAGTTTGACAAGTATGTCATGTTTAGCTTAATTACAGGTATGAAACAGCTACTAACTTTCAAAGTATTTTCAAGTATGTGAATTTTAAGAGCCAAACTAAAAATGCTTTCTCTTTGCCAATTCAGGCAGGAGCTGCTTGTTTCTGCATGTGTGCTTTACATCTGTAAAGGTAAGTGGTGCTTTTGGCACTCTTGGGTGTTTTATTTATGCACTTTTCAGGTGCATTTTAAGAGGTTGTTTCCCAAACCAGCCACCGTTCATGTGGCCTGTGTCCCCCATTGACTTCATTAGGAGCCATGTGCACAGAGGATTTCTGAGGGTGCTAAAAATGTCAAATGGAGTACTGAGCAAAGAGGAAACCAGGCCAGTAAAGAAAGCTCCCTGGAACAATCAGATTTTGCTACTAAACCCCTGGTGTACTGCATGTAGTGTCTAACAAGTTTACAGGTAAAACGTGTGCATTTTTTAAAGCATGTGCATTACTTCTAGTTTTCAGGAACAGCAAAAATCTTCTTGCTTTTCAATGCAAACCTAAAAAAACTTCCAAGAAAATATTGTGCTCCTCTGTTGACATACTCAGAACAGGATGAACAACACCCTCAAAGTACCTACTATCAATTTAACAATGGTATTCAGACAATGAAGATCTGGGGAGCATCTGGTATTAAAAAAATTTGCCAAACTCTTCAGGCAGCACCTCTGTTTGTAAGAGCCCCAGGGGGTGAATCAAAACCTTTCTCTTCTTCCATGCACATTTTAACTGTGGTCTTAAAACATTTATGAAAGTGAGTCCTTTGTGCTTTGCCACAGCCACACCAAAAAAACATTCTCTCTTTGAAGGCTTGCAGGCACCCCACGTGCACACTGGCACTTTGGGTGGCCAGCAGAAAGTGGCATTCAAGGAAGATGAAGCAATACTTCAGTAGAGACAAAGCAGTTCTCTAGCCAGACACTCCAACAGGAGCCTTTCTGCCGCAGTTACCCATCTCTGCAGGTCAGGTTTTATGCCACTACCTGTCTCTTTTATGCTTGCCCTGTAAAATCTGTGTCAGTCACAAGGGATTCATGAAGTCTTTTACTCTTCCCCTTTTTAAAGGTCAGGGCTCCACTTTTTAATTGGAAAGGCAAAAGGTGAATGACCATGAGCACTGCTGCCCTTACTGCGTGCCTGAAGAGGTTTAAAGACTGCCAAAATATGTTAGAGCTTTTTGAGGGTGCCCAGGCAGGGAGGGGTGGGGGGGAGATGGGGGCATTAAAAAATTTAGTCCGTTTCTTGGGAAAAGGAGATGTTGTTTGTGCCTAAGAGATGCAGTGGCAATCTCAGGACTTACCAATTACTCTTGCTGGGGCTGGAAGTGCAGAGTGGATGCTTTTGTGAGTTCAAGCTGATGACAGTATTGTCATCCAAGTGTTTGTTTAATCATTTTTTTAGAATAGTTTTTTCTTCTCTCTTCCTTGGAACTGTGCCTTTTAATTTTGACAACTTCCTTCTTCTCTCATGGTAAATGAAAAAAAAAGAACCCTAAGAGGGCTTGGAGCTGGGGAGCTTTAGGTTTGTTTTGTTTTACTTCTCCAGGGAAATGCAAGGAGAAAGGAAAGAAGAAAGACTGAACATGTTTTGATTTTGGAAAATGGGACTATTTTTTGATTTTTCATTCTAAGAGCAATAGATGCATCACTGGCAGTAAGAAACTATTTCACTTCTGTTAGAAATTATCATTGAAAGATGTAAATTTTTTTATTTAGCTCTGGTACTTACTGTGAGACACTTAATGGCTGTCCAGCTTTGTTTCTCATGTTTCAAAGATCATGTAAATACTTCCAGTAAATACACGTTTTGCCTAACCTTGATAGATCTATGTATCCCTAGCGTGATCTTCAGCATGGATTCTGAATCAAAAGATAAATTTCCAGATAACTGTGTTATTCCTAATAATTTCCATTAATCATTGAGAAAGAAGTATTTAAGTATTTAAGCAGAGAAGTGCTTACTTTTTCTTTTCTTTTCTTTTTCTTAAACAATGAATACTGTAACTGCATGTTTCCCTCAGTTTTTACCAAAGCTCCCACGCCCATACGTGCTTGACACCTCTCTCATCTCTGTGCATGATGTTCAGGGTGAAATCTGGGGGGCAGTTTGGTCTATTGGTTAATTTTGCCAAAGCCAGGCTTAGCATCCTCCACTGAACACACATCTACATATCTCATGCGTTCCCTACCTGCTCCTCCAGCCTCCTCACTAAAGTGCTCTGCTTTGGTGAGCTTCTGCCTGTCGAAGCCCTTCTCTAGTTTATAGCCCACATTTCTTTAAACTGCCATTGCTTTCCTCAGTGTGAGACTATTTCCAGGTATCTTTATGATAACTGCCTCCAAAGTTATTGTGTGATAATTTGTTTACTGCTGCTGCTATTTCTTACATAATGCTCTGAACTGGAATGTTGAGGAGTATTGAAAGCAAGTCTTGGCTCTAGCTGTTTTCAGCTACCTTTCTATCTACATCAAGTCACACTCATCATAACATTTTTCATTTAACTTTTTTATCTGGATTTATCCAAGATGCTGTTGAAAATTTCTCTTACAAAAATGTATTGAGGATCCATGTTGTATAAGAAGCCTGTGTAACATTCACCAGGAGTATTTTTTGCTTCTACCCCTTTGCTCATCACACATATGTTTGAATGCAATAGAACATAAAGACACGAGTGGCCCATAATTTCCAGAAACAATCAAGTAGGGTTCTGTATCTTACTGAAGACTCTTTTCTTTTCCTCCAAAGATTGCAGAGCTTCATAGTCAGCAGTCTTTTCTGTTCTTCCTATTTTCATTTTTCATTTTATCTCATTCATGAAATTTCTTCCAAAGGATGTAAATTACCACTAATATAGCAAAAAATCCCAACTGATTGTGTGGAGATGAAAGACCTTATTACCTACCTACTCCCTGATTTAGACTAATGGTGGACTAATTTCAGGATTCTCTATTTTATTCAGCATTGTAACATTCTGCCTGACCCTTTCTCTCATGCCTTGGTGTTTTACCTGCACTGAATGACTTCAGAGTGTTAAGGAGATAGATCACCATTTCCTCTGGTGGTTATTGAAAAGAGATTCTGCTATTATTGCCTATCGCCATCACAGGAATCATAGCACTCCTTACTTCTTACTATGTCTATTCCATTTTCATTTAACTCAAGATGCTTCTTATTTCCCATTTTTCAGTTAGCTGTTAAGGTATTTTTTAGCAGTAGCAGCTATCTTGGTTCATCTTCTGATTCCACGAAAGAAGAAAAAAATACATCTTCTGCCACAAAGATCTTCCCTGAAAAGAATGTTGTGTATCTCTGGATTGTTTATAAACTTCTTGGATGCCTCCATTTACCGGTCCACAACAGAAGAATAATAATGCACACCCAGAGTTTAATTGCATTATTGCTGGAAACGTATTCAAGACATTTGGGGAAAACCTGACTTAGGACTCTTCCTCTCCTTCTTCTCTTTTTTTTTTTTTTTTGCCAGGTACCTAAGTGCCCTCTGTTAGCTAATTTCTTGCTGACCTTTAAAGAGTTTTCTCTTGTATTCCTTCTTGTACTGAAGTAAGGCACGAGTGTCTGTTTAGCTGTGCAAACACACCTTTGTTCTTCAGAGGCAGTGGTACTGCATTGTACAGAGATATCTCAGGGCTTCTGAGACTTCCGCTTTTGACAAATGTAAAGCAATTAAATTGCCTCTTTAAAACAAGATCCTATGACTACAAAATCCCACAGGGAAACCTCTCTACCCTCTTTCTGAGAGACCATCCCATCAGATCTTTCCTCTTTCTCTCTATATGGTGAAAAATTAACACTTAGTTCATTACCCTTCAGTATTTAATTTCATTCCCAAGCCCAAGGGCTTGTGAGACACACAACCTGACCAAGAGCATATTGAGGCAAAGGCATGTTCTGATGACAGCAATCCACGCTGCCCTTCCCGATGACAGGTCATGCTGGGGAAGTTGCCAAGCACATGGAGTGCATTGGAGAAGCAGAAAGTGGTGGGCAGAAAGCAAGAGGTTTATCCAGCACAAAGAAGCAGCCCGTGCCATCTCGAGGCAAGTTGCCCAGCTCCTCTCCATGGCACCTGACTCGTCCTTCCTACGTGCTCCAGGCCTGCTCTCTCTGCTTGTTTTATGCCCGTAGGAAGTATGGGCTTTGCAAGGTGAAACCTGTTCCCCTTGACTCTACAAGGGACCCCACACTCCTTATGCACTCCTCTGCCTTAAGTCAAGGTGAAGGAAGTCTCACACGTGTCTGCAAATATTAGTATGAGAACATATTTTGTCGCTGCTGTATGGGAACACCTCATCCCACGGATGCAAAGGTTGGGCAGCAGGTCCCACCCGACCAACCCTCCCCAGGGCCCGACTGCCAGCCCCGCTGCCCTCGCGGGGCCGTGGCCGCACTCACAGCACGCAGAGGCAGTAGGCTCCCGGGATGCTCTCGCTGTCCCGCAGCAGGTAGCTGCCGTCGGTGCCCGCCGCCAGCAGCAGCCTCTCCCCAGCCTCACGGGTGATGCCCCCGTGGTAGATGGGCAGCGCGTCCATGCCGGGGCCTCCTCGGGCTGCAGGGCGCTGCCTCCGACTGCTCCTCGGCCCTGTGCTCCCCTCCACTTCTCCTCCCCGCTGGCAGCTGTAAACAGGATGTGTTCACACCTCAGAAGCCTCCGCACGGGCTGAGACGGCGCTGAGGGAACAGTGAGGAACCAGCGCAGCTTTTTTCTGCCTTTTTTTTTCCCCTTTGTCCTTTTTTGTAGGCTGTCACATCCTCAGGGCATCGCAGCTTGCTCGCAGAGGTGTCATTTCACAGCCCACCCTTGTCCATGTGGCTCCTCGCTCGGCAGAGACTTGACTCGGTGAAGTGCGTGATGGCCACAATGGCCAAGAGTGTGGTGGCCACCACCAGGCGCTTGTCTCCTCTGGCATTAACCCAAGGGGACGCAAGGAAGGGCGAAGCAAGACCCCAAAGCCTCTCCACAAAGCAGAGATTATTTTTTAAACTCTTGTTTTTAAAATCTCCAGGGGCGAAGAGGAAGCAAGATGGCCTTGCTGTCCCCACCTCATGAGGTCACTCACCTCAGGCTGTGGGTACCAGCTACAGCCTCTCCTACACAGACACCGGGTTCTGGCTGATTACCTCATGAGTGGTTATTTTCATAGGTTTTGGTGGTGTTTAGTCATTGTTAATATTGGGGTGCTCATTCTTTCTGCTTGTAGACAGGCCAACCCCCTCCCATACTTCCTGATGCCACTGTCACCTTCATGTGGTGCGTAAGCAGGCAGCCAAAATCCAGACACTAGCCTGGAAAAAAGCCACTTCTCTCACCCACTGTGGTCACAGACATTTCCTCAGTACACTTGTCGCTTGAAAACTCCCCCACCACATGCTTGCAAATGGGCCTGTTTGCAGACAAGCTGAAAATCTGCTTCTGTACCCCCACAGATATTTCCACCCATGGAAAAAAGGGGCATGTTTCCTGAGCTGCAGCCACGGCCACCAGGCCATCCCGTTTGGGCTGCAACAAGCTCAGAGCTGGATTTAGCCCTGGCATGAGGCCCCTGGTTGAAGTTAAGGATGGGTGAAAAAGTAGCTTACTAGATACACACATTTCAGCAACAAAAATTACATTAAAAACCACCCAAAATAAGGGCTTCTCTAAAATTTCAATCAATCAAAATATTTCCTCTTGATCATTCCACAGCATGTCTTCAATTCAGACTTTCAACATAGTTTTTACTTGAAAATTTTTCCAACTAGTTTCAGTTTTTTCTTTTGAGGAATAGGTATCCCTGACCAGTGAGCCACAGGGTAGGTCACATATGGGGCACTGCACCAAGGTCACTAGCCTGTTTAGGCAAACCTGGGGACTCAATTATCCTGCTTGGTTTTTTAAACTTGTTGTTAAAGTATCTGCACAAAAAAAGTAGAGCTTCCACCTTCTGCAAATGTGATTTCTAGGGATGGCAACAAGGTCTTTCATCTAACTTTCCCTTTTCTTAACCTATTCTTAGTCCTAATAGTTGATTTCAGAAAAAGTACTAGTTAGCTGGAGAGGAAAATCAACCAGAATCATCCGGTTCTGCAGATCTCACTGTCCCACTCATCAGATTTCAACCAAAGCATAGGTAGAAAAGTATGAAACTTCTGACTGTGAGATGGTTTCTGTAAGAAAGATGGAGACAGTCTTTTTAGCAGGGCCTATTGCAACAGGACAAGGGGGGATGGTTTAAAACAAAAAGAGGGTAGGTTTCATTTAGAAAAAGGAAGAAACTTTTTACAATGAGGGTGGTGAGACACTGGCCCAGGTTGCCCAAAGAGATGGTAGATGCCCCATCCCTAGAAACATCCCAGGTCAGGTTGGATGGGGCTCTGAGCAACCTGTTCTAGTTGAAGCTGTCCCTGCTCACTGCAGGGGCATTGGACTAGATGACCCTTAAAGGTCCTTTCCAACCCCAAATGTTCTATGATTCTGTAAGGGAATCATCACACTACCAGGCCAACCTGCATACAACCCGCACTTTCATGAAGCAGTATCTATTACTGTAAAGGCACACCCAATTTCGCTTTTGGGGGCAAGGAACCCATAAAACTCCAGCTACTGAACCCTGAAACCCAGGCTTCAATACAAATCCTTTTCTGGCTGCACTGACTAAGGGAGGCACAGCTTTTAAGAAGCAATGGAACTGCTGGATTTTGGAACAAGTTTCACTAAGGAAGCATTGAGGCACCAAGCAGGATAAACCCAGCCAAAGAGCCCAGGTGCTTCCTGGGCTGAGAAGAGAGGAACCATGACACTGGTAGCACAGCTCTGCACCACACCACTGAGGGTGGAGAAAGCCTCCCTTCTCCCAAACACACCACCTCGACCACAGATTTACCCTCTTGGCACCCAGTCAGACTCACGCCAGCTGCTCCATTTTTGATCCATTCAATCTTATGCATCTAAAGGGTTCTTTGCCATCCTATTCCATACTGCTGCAGATGTGCAGTGGGGATCAGAAGGCAAACTGCAAAACAGAGGAGCAGGCTCAAAAGTGTAGGAGAAACACCAGAGAGCCAAGCCTCAAGGGGATGCTGCTCCTGGTTGGACTTAGTCCCCATTGCCTTCCTCTGAAAAACAGTGATTTCTTTAAGCGCCTCGAGCCTTGTCCTGTAGGATGCTGGACACTTCTTTTGTTTTGTTTGGAGAGTATTCAGCATATTCTGGACACCATAGTAGTGTGCCTTCCCTAAATCAGCCCAGCCAGCAGTCCCTGCAGCACACTATTAAAAATTTATCTAAAAAATACATGAAGGAATGGAAGCACTCAAAAGTGCTCTGAAATATTCGGTCACGAAAAACAGGCTTAGAAAGATAGGCCTGCATAGACCTCTTGGGTCATCAAGTCTTCTTCACTGCTATCTTAGCCAAACACATCATATAATCCCTTTCAGAAACTCATTATACTCCATCTTAAAAGTAGCTCGAGGTTTGTTGTTGTTGTTGTTTCCACATTGGAAAGCAATTGCAGAACATTGCTATTCTGTTGTTTGGAAACCTGCTTCCAATTTCCATCCTAAATTTATTCATGACCAATTTATACTCATTTGTTCTCGTGCCAATGTTGTCCTTTAGTTTAAATAGATGTTTTCTCTTCCTGGAGCTTATGCCCGTGCTGTATTTATAGCAGCCCCTCTCAGTCTTCATTTTACCAAACTCCTCCCTCATATAAAGCTCTCCCTTCCCACGGTCACCCTAATTGTCCTTTTCAGTAGCTTTCTGGAGGTGAAGTGAATCATTTGTGAACCACGTGCACTATCCTGGCTGATTTTTGACTTGTGCCTCATCCAGCGTTTCATTTCCCTGGTGAAAATATTTTGCTTTGCATGTTCTATGTCTTTCTCATCCTCATTCTTGCCTTACCTGCGAGCATGCAGATATGGTAGAAACCTGGTTAACAAGACCCAGATGCATGAACTTGCACTCAAATCCTTCCAGATTTCATCTAGTTTACTCTATCGTGGTCCTCAAGGTCACTCAGTTCTTCCTAGATGAGAGCTTTATTCATCTCTGCAGTGACAGTACCTCCCTCCCTTATGCCATGGGTAAATTCCATTAGCACACGCTTGTTTTTTAAGGGATCATCATTAATAAAATATGTCAAATAATAACAAGCCTAAGACTGATGCCTGGGAAGCTCTACAACCTTCTCTCAGTACTGATCTTCTCCTTTTACTACTCATTTTCTTACTTTTCCATTTCTGTACTAATCTCCCCTTTTAGCTAACAATTTCCCACATGGCACTGCACCAGCCACTGCACTTAAATTTAGATAATTAGCTCTAAGCACTTCCTTTGTCTAGAAAAATCAATTATGATGATATTTCAGGCACCGGAACTTGTAGAAGTATCTGAGAAGTAGAGGTAGGGGAGACAAAATGAAATTATCTTAAGTTTTTTGAGCACCTGCAAAGATTTGGGCTGATTTTCATTTTCAGATGAGCTGCTTCAGTCATCCCTAGCGATGACATTTTCATACGTTGTTGAATTTTATAACAATTCTGAATATTGTAACACTAATGGAAAAGCATCATTAAAATGCTTTGATATTGTTATTTGACTGAAAAGAAGAATGACCTTTACAACCCTCTTGAAATTAATGCTACTGCAGAACTGTTAGAGGAGGGCCTTGTATAAAGGGCTATAAAGCAAGATAAAAATTAAAATACCTGTATTGGTAGTTTTGCTGATACAACAGTATTATTGTAAATGTCCTTGCTGTAGAAGCACTGAGAAAACAGCTTTAAAATCAGCAGCTATTGCAATGTTTGAAAAAAAATATTTAACTGGCAAAATGCCACATTAAAATGCCCCTAACTTTAAATATGATTTTCATGATTTCGTGTCACTTTCATTCTTAGTGTAATCTACTAAAATATTCAGAACAACTGTACAGAATAGTATCTACAGCCAGAGACTCACTATTCACATAAGAAAGTAATGCTGAGATTCAGTAAAGCGTTACTTATTCTACAGAGTACCTGCAGGGTCACCACTATCATTTTCCTTTTTGAGCTGAAATGAAAGAGGTTGGAAAAAACAGGCTCCAACTAGCAAATGTGTAATTAGCCCTCAGGTTCTGAGCATCAATACAGAAGGAGAATTCAATGAAGTTTTGGCTTGAAGTTCACAGATTAGCATATAGTTCTACAGCCTCTGTGGTAGTCATGATAGTCTATGTATGTTGCTTGGGGAAAAAAAGGGGAAGAAAACAGAAGATGGCTATAATAAATAAAAGTTTGGCTGCAGATGTGGATTCCAGCCTTGTCCTGCAGGATGCATGCATCATTCAGATCTCACCGACTTTGAGAAAGGCCATCCTGTAAGACTGGGCTCTCACAGAACAGCTCAAATGTTTGGGTAGTTGTGAGGGGGGTTGCACAGCCAGGCTTTTGCCCCCTTTGAATTAAACATACAGCCCAGGGAAAATCTCCTTACCTCAGAATATCAAGTCCTCAAGTGGCACCTTAGCTACGGGGAGGATTTTTTGTACAGTGCTCAGAACTGGAGAAAATAAACTTTCCCATCACACAGAAATTGAATATTTGGTGCCATCGGTCAGAGTAGAGTCTGTAGAGGACTGAGAATACAAAAAATTTTGGACCTTTATGAATGAAACTCTTCATGCTCCTCAACACTCACCTTCTGAGCACAGGTAAATACCCACGTACCATAAATGACGCCGTTTCGCTGAACTTGGACAGTACCGTTTCCCCCGTGCGGTCTCACTGCTTACCTGTGCAGTTGTTTTCAAGGCTTTGAGAGTGAGATAACACTAAAATTGAAAGCTACAGAATATGGTGAAATTCATATTAAAAGTTATCTGTGTTGTAGTGCGGTTTCTTCTACCGGTTAATATTTCATACCTCTTTCTCCAGAAGCATTGCAGCAGCTGAGTGTTTTGCAGGTGCATGTGCATTATGAAGCAGAGATTCTATTTGTGATAATGTCAGCGTAAGCAAAACTACTCATCGAAGCTTGCACCTTCTTATTTTCTGCTATTACTCTTTCAACAACCCTTTCCTGCAAAATTCAGCAATGCATGAGTAGTCATAAGCATTAGGCATCCAGCTGCTTTGGGGACAAGACCTCCATGTCTTTATGATTTAACTGAATCAACTTCAAAGTCAACAGGACACAATCATATAACGAGACTCTCAGGGTAGAGTAAATGTCCATGCTGGAGCTCCTCCTGCCCACATTCCTGTGCAAGCAAGCCTGGAGTTGAATATGAGCTTTAGAAACTGGTTTTCCACACAACACATGAGCCACAGTAGTTAAAATTTATTTGCTGACATCCCATCCGAGTTCCTAACAGATATTTATCTGAATTACAACAGCACCATGTAATTAGGCATAAATAAGGGCCTTTGTTCTGGAGGGGAGGAAAGTTTATCAATTCTGAACCATATGCAATTGCGTGTCTAATCTCTGCCTGCAATTATTTCAAATGCACATCCAGATGATGGCATTTATATTCATTCTGAGATTCATTGAGTTTGAGGCCAGAAGGGATCATTATACCATCTGGCCTGACCTCCTGGATATCACAGGCCATTACATTTCCCCAATTACCTCTATATTGAGCCCTGTAACATGTGTTTGACTAAAGTGTAACTATTTTTGACTAAAGCTTATCTCCCTGAAAGGCATCTAGTCTTGATTCGAAGCCATCAAGAGGAGAGAATCCGCCACTTTGTGGGTACTTTGTTCCAATCGCTAATCACACTCACTATTATAAATGTAGGTCATGTTTCCAATTTGAATTTGTCTGGCTCCAGATTCCATCCACTGGATATCATTACACTTTTCAGCGTTAAGTTAAAAAGCCCTTGGGCACCCATTATTTTTTCCCTGTGTAAGTGTTTATTCTCTGGAGTCAAGTTGCCTCTCAAGTATTTTGTTTTGTTTTTTTTTCTAACCGGCTTCGCTGAGCTCTGAAAATTCACAGGGTGATGTGTTTTCTCCAGTCCTTCTTGTCTGTGCATTTTTATTTTGCCTGGTATCTATTTCAGCAGTGCTCAGCCCCTTCTCGAGGTGCCGACAATGCACGTAAGCCTCTGCTCTCTAACAACATCTCTCCTTCCCCGTACACAACTGCAGGGTAAGGCAAACTGCACTCTGCTGAGGTTTCATAAACACAGAGTTCAGTGTGTACCATTTGATCCCAACGGGACCAGTTTATTGTATAATCCAGGTTTCTTTTATGACTGAGCTCACCTCATCATCCTCTACTATCAGTCTGAGGTGATGCACAAACTGCTTCACCCAAAAGCAAACATTGCTCACGGCAGAATAAAAACGTGCTGTGTGCACATTCCTGCGTCTAGCTTCACGTTCTAATATTTTGAGATTCCAGTCATGTGTCTACCTATAACAGCACGAAGGGAAAATAAACACATTCTTTTTTCTTTTAATTTTCGTGGTTTGTTATCCACGTTTAAACTAAATATTAGAGCAAATAACTCCGTGCAGCCCTGCATGTATTGCCTTGTTGCACTAAGGAGAGATTTTTTTTCAGTTCATAAATCATTCAGTATCTGTTGTGGTGATGTTACACTGGTCTCAGGACAGAGGAATACAGACACATGTGTCCACCCTGAGTATTTTCTACAGAGAGCACGCTGGCAGTGGACTTCACTGCATGCTCATTGCATTTGCTGCCAGCAAAACAGACACCATCTCAGTAAGGCCAAAAAGCTTTATTCTGATTATACTAATTGTTCTTTGAAAGTTTTGCCTTACTATTTTGGGCACAGATTGCTTTCCTGGCCTACATCACAGCCTTCAGCAACAAGAAAAATTACATTTCTGTCCTAAAAAATAACCCAAAACCCAGAATTGAAGATGTGCATGTATACACAATGCATATGTTGTGCTTATGTACTTTTAAATATATGTGTGTATTAAATTTCTTCTTTTTTTTTTCCCTAGCACATCCTGGAAAATGTCCTCATTACACTTTATCTTCTCCTACAGGTGAAAGACTGCAGGAGTTACTTTGCTCCAGCCCAGGAAAGAAAACTTGCACTGAACTCAAGGCCAGGCTGTACCATCAGACCACGCACCACACTGATAACAAGATGATTAGTGGTTCTGATCCTGTTCTGACTGAAACCAAGAGCAGAGCTGTCCTGCTCGTAGCGAGAGCAGGTGAAACTTCTCTCGGCAGACAACAGGAAGCGTGTGTTTTTGGAGAGCAGCAAGCCTTGGGCAAGGACTACCCCGTTTCTGGTTAAACCCTTCCCGCTCTGCACGGAGCGTAGCACACAGCAGCAGAGCCCTGCAGGTCTGGCAGCTCCAAGCAGTACAGTGAAAATCTGTGGGTGGACTAAACCCACGTCCTTTTCATTCCACTATTGATTGCAGATTAAATCAAATACAGTGAGAGAAAAGAGCAAGCGATACCGAGTTGGCCAAGACAACAACATTTACGTGCCCAGAGAGGCTCTTACTCCCCATCCCACTGCCATGGCTCTATGCATTTAAGGCCATTCCCTAAGGCAGATGTTGGTTTCTCAAAGGTTAGAAGCTAAGCAGATGAAGTCTGGGTGATGCAGAAGATCCACATAACTCTAGGTCACTGCTTTCAATCCATACCAGATGGGCACCCTCTGAAAGCCACCACTCTCACACCAGTGCCTGCAGAGAACCATTTCCCCTTGGCTGGCACGCCTGGGCAGCCTTGTTGGTTAGGAAGCTATGTGCCAAGCGTGACTGAACACTCCATGTCACAGTCAAGGTGAGCTAGAAAGACAAGATGAGAAAGACTGCATGTGGTAGCTTGCTACTCTATTTTAAGATAAATAAAAATGTCTCAGGAACCAAGACAAAGTGTCTGCAAGGCTGGGAGGTCTCTTGGCCCATGAGTTATACACCCAAGTTGAGGTGGCAATGGCCAGTGGGAAGCAGGAAAAAGCTTAAGGCACAAAAGATGTCAGCCTCCCTGGTGTATGACAGGTTGCCAAGAGATCTGCATGAGGTAGGTCCCAATCCCCAGTTCCTGTGTGACTGGCTCCTAGAAACCAACTATAAAGTACTTCACACATGAGTTTTGTTCTATTTGTATGTAGTCATGTATGGCTCCCACGGGGACAGCATCCAAGCACCCTGACGGTGTTTGGGGACAGCATCCTTATCCCAGCCTCCCTGCCTGGATGAGACCAGGACCATATATGGGCCCTCATATCTGTGGGTGTCAATGGTCCTTTTTCTGAGGGAAATGTCCTTTAAAATATAACTGAAAACCCTCACTTCTAGTGGCACAAGGAAAACAGGTATGAAAAAATGAGAGACTAGATCAGCTAGATATATTTTTTGCCCAGTGCTTATCCCAAATCCCCTTACAGCAAAAACGTTAGCTGTGTCTGAACAATTTGCACTCAGGCTTTCCAACCTGTAGTTCAAAAAATGTAAACATTGGTCCATTAAGATCTAATTGCTTTTTGTATTCTCCATGGAAGCTTTTACTATGAACTATTCATAAGCACACTCAGGGCTGTCCAAAAAACACATTATGGCTTTGATTACAGAAGGAATGTGCTCAGGAACATTTTCAGGCACCAGGTTGCAGTGATCTGCCCACCACAGAGACCTCAGCCCTCAGGAGACATCTCAACCTTCAGGAGAGTCTCCAGCCTGTCAGAGAGACCCCAGCCCTTGGGGCAGGAGCATTGCAGTGGCAATGGCACAGTCAGGGACCACACTGGTGCCCAGGGAAGAAATGGTGCCAGCCCTTTGCCACGCAAACCGTCACAGGCACGTTATCCTTTTGTTGCTAAATGTAGGAGTTTTAATTCAATTTCCTGCTCATTTGACAGCTAAAACAAGAGAAAATCTCCTGCCTGAAATTTCTTCTTACCTCAGAGAGCTCTTCATCAAATACAAAGGGTTTTCCTCCCACCAAGACATTGTAGAGCAAATTTTAAAGCAAAATACAATTCTGATTTTAATTTAATTAGTTTTTACTTCAATATTTCATAAAGTACTTGCCTTTTTGTGCTGTCGAAACTTCTTCTTTACTATTCTTCCTGCAATATTTTCACTCATCAGTTCTAATAGGCAGCAGAATATTCCTGGCAGATTTATAGCATTGTAATTTTTTTTTCACAACATTTCCAGGATTTCCTCATATTTTGCAAAACTTTCAGAGATGTAAACCTAACTTCTTTACTCTTTGATAGCACCTACATACCTTAATTGACAAATAACTCAGGAATTAATGAGTGAAAAAAAGGAAAAACGAATAAAAGTACAAGGAATTAGATAATTCTAGATAGCACGTTTCATTTAAGAGAAAAAGGGAACAGTCACCAAAAAAGAAAACCAAACCAGCAAAACTTGTGCTTTTCCCTTGACTGAGCTGTGTGCAGGTTACAAACCAGTGGAAATGTTCCTCATAACTTGCAGGCATTTGAGGTCAGATAGTTCCAAGGAGTATCACATTTTTAGCCCACTCCTTTCTTATCAGTTGTGCCGCCCTGAATGAGTCGTGTCTTTCTTTTGGTGGAGAGCATAAATGCCCCCAATTTAACTAAGGTCAAAGTAGTAACAATATAATCACAGGCATGGAACCCTTCCCAATTCAGTGTCTGTAACACACTCGTCTGCCTTCATCTTCCAGAGGAAAGGACCGATGCTCAAAAAAAGTCCCCACGTTCCTAATTAGTCATAAAAAGGTGAAAGTAACTTTTATGGAAATAAGATTATGTGCTTTCTTTACACGTGTTTAAATGTCATTCTTCACTTCCAATGGCAAAAGTATGTAAGGACAAAGTATTTATAGTACCACCATTAAAAAAAAAAAAATCATAATCCATTTGTTCTACACCGTTGGTGCTCTATTAATGCAGTAGATTCACTGCTGCCTTGATTGGGAGAAATCTAATAACATGAAACTAGACCACTAATTTTTGACCTCCTACTTCTCAGTTTCCTTCAAGGGGTGAAGAGCAGTTTTACTGAAGCCTTTTTAAATTCCATTTACTGAGAATTATACAGTAAAACTCATTCAGAAGATTATTTCTTTGTAGAGGAAATGTGAAATGACCTGAGCCTAGAGCAGCATCGGGAGCAACATCATAAGCCTTCAGTACTGCAAACCAGACCTCCTGCTAGCAGATATCACCATTTCTGCAGAAAACAGCACCCACTAGTATGTAATGTGCATCCACCTTTTTACTGCCCAGAGTACTGCCAGGATTTGTTTCCTGCCCTTCAGCTCCTTCTCCCTGTTAGTACAAACTCTGCTTTTCCTCTCTCTTTTCCCCTGTCTGAACATTACCTCCTACACCTTCACTGTGCTGTCCTTGGCTTCAAAGAAACAGAAACCTACAGGGAGCTGTAAGAAAGTCAGTCCTCCAGTAATAGCTCCTGGTCTAGCTGAGATGGTGGCATTACTCTATTTTCTCACTGTGTTTAGCTTCCCTGCCACTTCCCCCACGACGGGCAACGTGTCCCCTTCCACGGTGACATACTGCAGTCAGGCTGAGCAGGCAGAGATGCAGGAGATGGTGAGCAGAGCTGAGGCACCATTGTTTTCTCTAGTCCTACCTGTTTCTCAAAGTACTTTTATGATTCCCATCCAAGCTCTAGCTAAACACTACAGGCAGTTAAAGTCTGGCTCTATGGGAGAAGGATCTAATTTTGCAAGAGAACCAGTAGAACGTCCATACCTCTCATGGATTGAAACAACCAACCAAGCCAATGCTGGGCACATGTCCCTCACCTTCCTGAGTGTATTTTGTCCTCTTAGACAAAACAGAGATCAAAACCGCATCTGTGTCGATGGATGGAGGCTTCTGCCTCACCACAAAGCACAGAAGGACGCGTGCTGGGGAGAACAATCCGGAGAAACGTGTTTGTGAACTGGTTTCAGACCCCTCTATGGGAGATGCAACACCCGGTGTTGTAAATGCAATTCTGCAAAACTTGTATCTCACAGACAGATTTCAGTCACCACACAGCACTCACCTCCAGCCTGAATTTGTGCAGAGCCACCAGCTCAGCCTGATTTTGCAGCCTGACCTGTAATGATCACCCACTAAACCATGTCCTTTTATATGGAGACCAAGAAATTATTTTCACTATCAAGCAACTTTTGCTTAAACTATTCTTTTCTTTCATTTCTTCATCTTCCCCTCAAATAGTCTACAGGTCCTTTTTTTGTGCTGATCCTTTATAAAGATGAAATTAAACACAATGCTTTGGCTCAAATACATAAGACTCATCTGCTCTGGCTGGTAGGAGATGTTCATCTACAACATCCTCTTCATCGCCTGGGCAGGATATGTAAGAAGAAAGGACCTAAGGTTCGAGATCAAGTATGAAAAATCAAGCAGTGGCCCAATTATCCAAAAATTGGAAAGGTCAACAGCCCCACCCTAAACACAGAGATTTTTTTCTTGAAGCAGCAGTTCAGGACATAATCTGCAGACTACCATAGCCACAGTGTTATTTAAACTGAGTTCTTTCTGAATGTAATTTACTGCCAAAGTTTATTAGGCTTATTTTAACACCATAGTGGGAGATTAAAAATTAAACTATCATTTTAACTATTTTTATAAAGGTTACATTAGTACATTTTATTTCTTTATTGCTTTACTGAATGTCAAGGTGCAGAGCATTCATTGAAGCCTGACAGTGGCTAGGAGATATAAAGGTCATGTCATGTACATTTGCTTCAAAAGCTCAACCTTTGTTTTACCTAGGAAATTATTCACAAATTACTGCTGACCACAAAAATTAACAAAAGAAGAGGTCATGAACACCCAGAGCACCAGAGACGCTACAGGAAATTCTGACATGGGTAAACCTGCGAGTCCTCAGGGCTGATTTTCCATTTTAATTTCAGTGGTGTTTTAAACTGACACCCAAAGCTCACCCATCTCTGCCTACGTGGAGCAACATGATCACGCGGCGAGGCTCTCCCCTGCCACTGGCTGAGTGTCTTCAAGAACATGAGGGGTTTGTCCATGCTCCCTTTGATCTCCAGAGCCCTGGAATCCTTCTGAGGGCCAGAGCAATAATAAATATTAATAAGCAAATTAACTATTACCAATAATAAAATACATGATGGATGATAACATAATAGGTGAAAACGGTAATAAATTCACGCTGAAGAATGTGTCTGCCCTAGTCTTGCCCCGAGCACTCATTAGTGTATTGTCATTAGTGTATCTTAAGATAATAATTTAAAAGTGAATTTAAAATATACTTAATCAGTTGAAAATATTTTTTTGTCCACTTCAAAAGAGCAAATTTGTCATAGCAGGGTTTCAACTGAAATAAGAAATGAAATATTTGGTTAACAGGGCGCTTGACTTTTATTACAGATGAATAGATCACTGTTATTGCAGTTTTATTCTTCTCAGGGTTTTTTCAAGAGTAGCTCTGAAGTCATTAGTACTTGGAGGTGTTTTATAATTCAGGATGTGAGCAGGAGGGCAGGGGGCTCCTTTCTGACAGGACACAGAAAGAAGTGTTTTGGGATGACTCTACAGGCAGCTCAGGGTACCCCACACTGGTACCAGCACTGGAGTTCTGGGTTTCACTCGAGGCTCTGCTATGAGCTGGGCAAGCCAAGCAGCACCACGTGGGGTCTGATGGGGGTGAGCTGAAGAGAAAACCATCTGCAATGGCTGCAGAAACAAATCTTCTGCTGAAAGAAAGATCATAGGGAATGTGAGTGGGGAAACATCACCCTCCTCCCTTTCTCCACCCCTTCTGCCCTCCCTTCTCACCGAGTCCTGCTCCTTTGAGCCCCCTGCTCCACCATGGGTGGCTCAGGCATCAGGGTTGTCCTGCAGCTCCGACGCCTTTGGCACCCACCTACAGAAGGCACAAGGGTGGTGCCATGCAGGCATCTCTCCTGCAAGCCCCAAGAACAGAGGGGCCATCGGTGCCAGCCAGCTGCCCTTTGCATGGGGCACCAAGAGGTGCCGGAGTGCCTGCAGCACCCTGAGCAACCAGAGCACTAACCTGAGCAGAGCTCAGCAACTTACCACCTATGCAGAACTTCACAAGCCCTAGCTTCATAAAAACAAACACAAATAAGGCAGCTTCAGTGATGGTGTTCATGCTGTGGGAGCTGTACAGGAGTGAGACACAGGGGGACACGTGGTAGGGTGAGCTTTTCAGTCACTTTTGCCCTTACACCATCACCACAGGTATAATGGAGAGCAGAAACCAGAAACCAAGGGAATTCTGCCCAGCTGGTTGAGAGCACACTTCAGCAAGACGTAAAAACTCAACTGAGTTTGCCCCAGGCAACATTTCAGCCCTACCCTGTGACTGCCCATCCATTCCCCACCGTGTGCTCTGAGTGGTCCTCAGGAAGCCCACACCTTGCTTTTTACACGGTGTAGCTTACGTTAGTTTTATTTTGAATTTTCTTGTTATGAGGTTTGACACAATCGCAAAGATGATCAACTGAAAAAACCCGAAGTGTTGCACATCTACAGGGTGAGGGGTGCAGAGCTTTGGCCCTGTGAAAACCAGGGTGCTGCATCCGTTTAGCACGTCTGCAGCAGATGGCACAGGACCAGCTCTGAACGCACCGAGCCTCGCTTCCAGCTAGACCAAAACTGGGCTGCTCTTCGCATCTCAAACACAGGTTCTCTCCAGTGGGGAGGGAGTTTATTGTTCTGTATGACTTATGGTGGCCTCTTTTTGCCTAGTCTTATATGTAAGCTTTCTAGTGCCCTGGACATCTCTGCCCATTGTCGGATACAATGGCCTGCTACTTTTGAATGTGCTTAAACCTGAACAGTTTATTCTCCATTTGACATCCCAAGTAAATCGAGATTACTTTTAGATCAAAAAGTCTTCATTTTTGAACTTCACATATATAAATATCCTGCCAGTGAAACACGTGGGCCTTGTGAAAACAAATGAGCCAAAAAGCTAAAATTCGGTAGGTGCTTTTTGTCCTGTACAATCCCTTCTTCATTACAACAATACGTTGTAATAGGTGTCACTCTAAAAAGTTGGTGTGTTTTGGTGGTGGTGGTATGTTGGAGTGTCCTCCCCACGATGGACACCACTGGAGAGTGGCCACCACCACCAGCTGAAGAGGTGTCAGACAGGCTTAGAGATGAGCACATAAGCTGCTCAGACAACAGCTAACAAAGCATGCACACTCCCATCAGAGCCTGCACAGCAATAAACATCATGATTGTAATGAGCAGTAATGAAATGCAGGGCATGGAAATGCCTCCTGGTTAGCAGAGGTGCTGCTGCAGGTGCTGAGCCACACAACTAAGAGTATACACCTAAAAAAAAAAAACCAAACTTAATCTTTGGCCCCATCTTCCTGCTCTATCACAACTCACATATTCCTCCCATCCTGGGACTTACAGATCCAGGACCCTGTGGGTGCTGTGATCATTGCTGGGGTGCCACCATTCCTTCCCATCTGGGGCTGCCTCTTGTATGCCCAAGCGTGTTCTCCAAAGCATCCACATTGGTATGTGTGGCCTGGAATCAGCAGGGAGATACTTTAAGATTCACTTCAGTGAAGGATGTAAGGTTTGAATTCTATTCCATTGTCTGGTAATTAATACCAAGAAGAGATCCTGCACAGCGTAACAACAGCTATAAAATTGCTTCAGCTACATGGGATGCAGAAAGAGTAAACGACACGATGCAATCCTTATTATTAGTTTTGCTTTTTTCACTTGCGCTCAATCTTGTAATATCCTTCGTGAACTTACTCCTTTCCAAAATTACTTCTTGGCAGAAAATGGAACTAAATCTCTAAACGGGACATCACCTCTTTTCAGAATGAGTCAAGGTCAGCCAGTTCATTTTTTAACCATAAAACTCCCTGGCAGCCAGGTAGAAGCTACCTGTGCTCTTCAGGCTGCCAGATGCCACCACTGTGCAAAGATTGTGCAAAGGTTTTTTTATGGAGAAAAACAAACAAAAAACAAAACAAAACAAAACAAAACAAAACCAAACCACCAGGAGCTAAAGGGAGGGTACAGCACAGCACCAGACATACTGAGTGACCCAGTGTGGAGGGGGGATCAGGTCTGAAGACTAATTTCTTACCAGTTTCAGTGAAAGAACCTTAACAACATTGCCATGGCAAAGGAGCATCGCCCCGCCACAAATCTCCTGTGCTCTTTCAAATACCATTTCCACCGTGACAATAAACGCAGCCCCTGGTTTGTGTCCTTTGACTATAAGCCAGTTTAGACAATTAATAATGCATCCCTGCCCAATCAACAGAACGATCCGTCCTTGCCCCCAGGTACTAATCATGTGTCAAGACAATTAATTGCAGCGTTGCTCCATGTGAGGAAGGTTGCCCTTAATGTGAAATGTGGCAATTTTTCTGACGGGCCCAAGGCAACGATCATCTGAATAGCCTCCCTTCCAGTAACACCACCCTCTCTAAATGAGAGAGGAGAACTTAGTCAACATGAGACCTAAAACCAAACCTCCCTTTGGGTTCAAGCCCATGAGATCTGGAGCACCCTTCCACCTCCCACTGAACAGAATCATGCTCTTCAGCAAAGGTTACAATTTTCCACTTCGGCTGGATCAAAAGCCTCTGGATAGCTAAATTTAAAACCTGATCACCGCAAAAGATATTTAAGAAGAGGGTTTTTTTCTCCCATTGAGTTTGCCAGTTCACAAGAAGCATTTTTCTTGCAGAAGCCTAGTCCTGCACCAGGGAAGGCTTGCTGTTAATTTTCACAGAAATGTGATCAGATCTTCCATTAGTCACCATCTTGCTGGGCATGTAGTTGGGTGCAGATGAGCTAGTGGGGAGCCCGAGGACATAGACTTTGGGCATAAAAATGAGTCAATGTGTCAAGGTGTTCTCTCTTTCACTTTGTCTTCTCTTCCACTTCTTTCTCAAAGTGAGAGGGGAAAATCAGACTGGGTCCACCCAAGCAGGGCAGAGCCAACTCCACTGACCCACTCCCCATCCCAACCTCCCACCATATGCTTCTGCACACCATGGGAGGAGGACACCCCTTCTCAGGAGAAGGTCACCATTAGACAAGGAACACCCACAACCCCTTTGCCCCATCTGCAGCTGGGGCTACCTGGTTGTTATCAGGGTGAGGAACAGCCCTGGGAGCAAGAACCATGGCAGAGGGCTTGGTGACTGGGGAGTCACTGTCTCACCATTGCCTTGCCTTGCATTTTGATTTTTCACTTTGACTCGTTGCTCCCAGTCATCGTTGTCATCCATCATGAGGGGTGCTGGGGCACCTTCTACAAATGCGTGTGCTTAATCATCTTGGTATCTGAGAGGAACTTCGTAGATAAGAAGGACTGTTATCTCCATTTCACAGAGACAACGTGAGCCTTCCAGGGCTGCACGGGATGACTGCAGCTGCACGAGGCTCCAGCAGCAACGTGCAGACATCTCGTTGTGCAAAACCAAGGGGAGAAAAGCCTTTCCAGTGCTCCAGGGAGTGGATTTAACCTCATACGCCACACCAGGACCTGGTGAGTCCCACCAACCCTTCCACTACTGGAGATTCAAGATAACCTTTCCCCACTTTGTCACACTTCTCCCTGGCTCGTCCTCGCCAGCTAAGGACACGGTCAGCCTTCCTGGCTCCTTTGGTACATGCTGTTGAGAGTCAGACCATGCCTGGAAAGTGTTGCTTCTCAGTCTGCTGTGAAAGGCCACCCATCCTCTAGTCATCGGCTTCTTTCACATACAACAAATTGCCCTTGTAATGGGAGAGCCCAGGCAGAATTCCCCTGAGAGCCTGAAATGACATTTTTCAGGATCTGACAATAAAACACTACTTGTGCTCCGCTTCTCATCTGTTCACCCTTTCAGTAAAGCTTTCACCCTGTGCATTAGAGAAATGAGTCATCTTTACTATCTCTCATGCACTCGCATTCTCAGTACCTTGCCTTAATCTTCAGTTTTTCACTATCACCTGAAATATATGCTCCTTAATCTCTAATATTACTTTATAGGGAAAAAAACACTAAAGAATAAATCACAGTTATAATGAGAAGCTTCCAAAGACTTTAATCCTAAAATGCGCTCCTATAATAACACAGGGGAATCACCACACTCGGTATTAAAAGGATAATTTTTCAGTGCATCCCCAGTTTCACAGATACACAGCTCTTCATTTTCACCTGCAAATGACTTCATAGATTAACCGAGAGACAAAACTCAGTCAAGCATGTCTGTCATTGTGATTATGGCCTGGCTGTAAAGCAATTTCACAGAATGGGAGAGGACCATGATATACCTATCACAGCTTAAAAGCCTTCCTCATTGCACCAGATTTACATAACTTTATTCAGTGCTGTAGATTAAAGGTTCAAAAAAAATCATATTTGTCCATAGGGATGGGAAACGAGGAAAGCCTTGACACTGGAGGTTGTTCATCATTTCAATTGGGTTTTGCACCTGCAGAATTTCCCCTTTCTCTTTGGTAATACCTTGCAGCTTGCATAGACCCAATGACTGTGAGGGACTATTTGTGTGTTTGTATCTATCTCCTATCAAATAAAACTTAAAAGTCAGAAAGGCTAAATTAGAGATACCAATATTTCAGTCTTACTCAGGCTCTGGAATTCAGTGGGGAAAGTGTAGCCCTTAACCCTTTTAGGAGAATACACCAAGATCCACGCACTTCTCTCTGCCTGAAGATCTTCCAGAGTGACTTTAGCACACCTTCAAAAACGCCCCACATGGGCAGATGTGAAGCCATATCTATCAATGCAGGTTGTCACGTCCAACCATTTTCAAATTTTGACGTGCCCTCAAACCCTAATACGGCTTAAATTTTTTTTCAAGCATTTTCTGACAGTTTAAACTAGAAACTCTGATGTTTTAAATGAAGCCTGAAGTTCTTATTCTTATGAAAACACTGAATGAAAGGAGAGTTGACATCTGGCTCTGGCATGAGAGTTCATACTTATTTTACTAGGAAGTTACCAGGTGTGCAAAAGCTCCTGCAAGTGCCGCAGAGCCAATGCAGCTACAGGAAGCAAAACTCTCCTTCAGCCACAAGAACCTGCCCCAGATCCTCACTGCAGAGTCACTGGGTTTGGGCTGCCCTGGCCCAGGTAGAGCGTGGCTGGGTGATGCTGTACCATGCTTCTGGAAGATAAACAAAACTCATTTTTGCCCTCTTCAGTCGAAGATGGAAATCTGATGCTGTTTTGTTTTGCCTGTTTCCAGGCAAGGCTAAAGCTGAGCTCCCTTGAATGGCTCTGTGCTGAAACATGTACATAAGCACTTTGCTGAATCAGGCCCTCTTAAAGAATAAGGAGGAAGATGTTCAAGGCTTCTAATGCAGCAGCACAGCAGGGAGGCTGCTTGTCTCTGTATGATTGTGTAATTGCTTTTCAAAGAGAGGATTGCGTTCCTCTAGCCACGTAGCACTGATAAACCTCAGAAGTCACTTTGGTCTCCTAGCCTAACTTTCAAGATTATTTGTTATGGATAAAAGGAAAGACGTTTCTATTTCTGTAGCTGACAAGCTTTGCTTCAGGGAATGCATTTGTTTTCCATGCTGTTGATCTCTTCCTCCCTGTATCAGGCTAATTCATCAGATTAATAAAGGACGATTTAGCTTCCTGCAGGGTGTTATTGATCTCTCCGGGAATGTGGTGGTTGTTTGCTGTGCTACCTTTCCCCTGAGCAAAGGGGATGATTTTTAAATATTTCTAATACTTGAAGGCTGCTCCCCTAGCATTTCCCTTTGGCTGCTGCCTTTGCCTCTCCACGGTTGCTCCAACACGGGGCTTTAGGGAGACAGAGCTCCTCAGGGCTCAGCTGTCACACACTTACTCCACCACTACAGGGGTTACCTGCAACGCAGCATAGTTCAGAGGTGATGAAGTCAGGAGGTATGGTTGCCATCAGCTCCTGTAGCACACTCCAGCTAGGTCACTCCTTGCTCTGAGATTAATCCCCCCCACTGGTGCTCAGCACGCTGCACGGGGTCTGCCTCTGCTCCCCGGGACACCCCTCTTGGTCTGCACCTCCAGCTGCTGTGACAGGACCTTCTTCTACCTCTGACAGCATTGCATAGAGCCATTGAATCGTTAAGGTTGGAAGAGACCTCTAAAATCATCAAGCCAAACCATCACCCAACACTTCCGTGACCATTAAACCGTGTCCCCAAGTGCCACATGTACACATTTTTTGAACCCTCCAGGGATGGTGACTCCAGCACCTCCCTGGGCAGCCTGGTCCAATACCTCACCACCCTCTCAGGAATGAAATTCTTCCTAATATCCAGCTGAAACCTCCCCTGGCACAACTTGAGGCCATTTCCTCTCATCCTATCACCAGTAACCTGGGAGATGAGACCAACCCCCACCTCACCTTCTTTACCCCCTCGAAAATATTCCTATGCTTTTAGGCTACAGTGCTGGACACGGAGCTTGAATTCACCACAATCTCTCAGCCATTCCCAGCTCCCTGTTTCTCCAGGTGGAAATCCCTCTCCTGCAAACACAGCCTGGCTCCTGGCTTCCACCATGCAAGGCTTGATGTTTGACCTCATTAAAAAACAAACTCTGTTTATTTGTGCCAAGCTACAAAGCCCAAGTGCTCAGCCTGGGTGACTTACTACCTCATTCTTCACCTTTCTTCTGGTTTAACGTCATCGATGAATGTTCTATTTCCCCTCCAAAACCACTGACCAACGTGTTAAATTGTGAAAGAGCAAGAACCTGAGCCCTACCAGGGCAAGGCCTCTTGCTCCCCTGTTTGCAGCTGTCTTGTGAGGCTTCTAAATCCACTGGCTTGAAATCCACTCAGTGGGTACTATATTAATTTCACAGAATTCTAATTACTTAATCAATAGCTTTGAAGAATCAAATATCTCTGTAAATTACCACAACATTATTATCCCTAGCAGTCTAATTTGCAATCCCATTTAAAAAGATATCAAGTTCTTTTCTGTAACCCTACAGTGATGGAATAACTCTCCATCCTTCATTAGTCACACCCTGGCACGCACTGCTAGATGTTTGCCCAGGACTGGTGTCAAGATGGGCTGGTTTTCAAATCCTGGCACAGCAGCAGCTTGCTTTCATTGCCACCCAACCGTGATGACACAAGTACCACTGAAAACCAGTATAACCAGTTCAGAGAGCCTCAGGGTCAGCACCAGCGACCAGTCTCCTGGACCCGCTGGTGCAGAAGATGCGGCGGTGGCCCGATCTGTGCTGCACACGCAGTGTCACCCTGGGACTCTCCATCTTGTGGTATGACCACAGTTGAAACTTGCTTTCCCCAAACGTGACACATTTATTGAACGTTTCTGCATGTATCGAGTGCCTTTTCTGCATTATCAATGGCTTCTCTGCAGCCTAGCTGGTACCTGACCAAATAAATGCCTTTTCTTCTCAATATATTCTGAAAAACTACTGAGCTTTGCTTGTATCATTTTCCTTCTCATATGAAAGGAAAATCCATTTTCTTGAGCATAGAAGAGTTTTGGAGCCAGAATTAGACAAGGAAATGTTTCAAGAGAAGGGGCTGGGGACTGGTTTGTCCCAGTGGTGGGGGCTCGCTGGCAACCCCAGCAGCTAAACCAGATGATTAAAGGCTGGACCCAGCCCCTGAAGCTCCCTGTGCCTGACCACGGCCTGCAGCCCCAGTTCAGCCCCCATCTCTCATCATTATCCCTTAACCCCAGCAGCTTCCAGTCCCACTTAATAAGACTATGCTTATTTGTCTGGCTTTTGGCACGACAGGTAACACAAAGCTAGGCTGAATTTCAGCCCACGAATCCTGGTAAGAGGATTGGAAAGGAAAATACCTGCAGAGAACTTATTTTGAAAAAAACACCTGAAGGGTTTTAAAACTGATACGCTGACAGGGTAGACCTTGATGTCATCCTCCTATAAGTGGGTTATGATTGTTCTCACAAATGCAAAATGATATGGAAATCTATCCATCACGTCCCACTGGTTCCAGTTTTTTCTGCCTTTTTCTAAGTCTTTTTTTTCCCCTTCCCCTGCTGTCTCCCAGAGTTGGTGAGAAGTGTTTGTCCCACGTACAAGGCCAGGGACAAAGAGACTGGAAAAGGAGAATACAACTTTTGTGACAGACAGAAGATTCCTGCCGGTTTATGGCCGTATTCCAAGCCAGCGGGTCTACAATTAATTTCTACCTTTGACAAACAGATCCAAGCCAGTATACGTTCTTCCTTGACAATTTTTCACTGGTTTTGGAAGATGTGGAGAGTTTACAGTCAGACATTGTCCCTCCTACAGTGATAACTTTGCTGTCCCAGATGGTTTGGAGCAAGCAGGACTCACCAGAACTGCCAAAAGTCTTGCTCAAACCCAGAGCCATTTGTAGCATGAAAACCAGCAATGCTCTCGTACAGGAAGGAAAACATGAGTGGTTTTTTTTCACTCTACTCCATGCTATATGTTACCTTAAGGGTCCTCAGAAAAAGATTGCATCAAGCCAAACCTCAGCTCAAAAAATCACGGGGGGTTGTGCTTAGAGGTCGATCTGACCAATTTGTACCTTGGGAGGCAGCAGAGGAGCCTTGGCAAGGGGTCGGGAGCCCTGTGCCAGGCTGCCCTCCCCACTCAGGGATTTTCACCCGCCGTGGGTGGTGCAAGGTGGGGGTCAGGGGCTGACCTGTGCCTTGTGGAGTGGCTGGTGCTCGGGCTGCCTCCGGGCAACATGTGAGTGGCTATGTGGGAAGCTGCTGCTGCTCCTAATTACACAGCACAGATCCCTTCCT
>NW_008587962.1:35692-36245 GCF_000691845.1 Merops nubicus
AGGGCAGTAACCCCTTCTCCTGCCTCGGGTGCTGGAATTAATGCTGCTGCAAGACAACACAAATTGCAGCTTGAAAACGGCAGATCAGGCGTACACTCACTGCCAATAAAAAGCTTTAAATTGGTTTAGAACTGAAAAAGGAAAAAAATCATCTACCCTCAAAGATGCAGATATGGCTGTAAATGCTGAATGCAATGACAAAATGAAGCTGAATCCAACCTAAGGTGCTTTAGGACTCTGTGATGCACAGCCACAACGCTGGCCCTTAGCAAGGGACACAGAGGCTGGCTCTGCTCAGCAGCCAGGTTTTAAAGCAGTATCAAACTAAGAAATGTGGCTTGGAAATACTGGATGTCTCTTGAACGACTTTAAGCCTGTTTTTGTAACCTAAGATCAAAGTATCTGAAGCCTTAAGACAGGATTAAACTACAGAAATTTTGGTTACTCTCCACCCAGAAGGTTCTAAGACCTGTGCTATTAGTAACTATTAATACATGAATAACCTGTTACATGACAGCAAAGTGAATATACTACGTCCATCTTTATTTATATA
>NW_008587962.1:36276-41502 GCF_000691845.1 Merops nubicus
TATTTTAGCTATTATATATGTGAGCTACAAGAACATTTAATAAAGGAGCAATTAACTTAGTTCTGTGTTCCTAAGGTCCAGCCTACACTGAGAACCTTTTTGTTTCAAAACCACAACACAGTCATTGGGTAAAGATCTATGAATAATTTTGACATAAAAGTCAGAACCCAGACTGTCATTCTTGCAGGACAGCCCAAGCCCACCAGTCATGGTTCTCCCCTCCCAACTCTGTGAACCTCCTCCTGCTGCTGACTGCAGAGGCTTAGATGGGAGCAGGGTGAGCATTTCTGCCCAGGAGAGACCAGAACCTGACACAGAGGGACATCTCCAAAAATGAGAGATATGAAACAGAATCATCTTGGTCAAGGAATAAATAATCAGGTCTGGGTGTCTCAGACCTGTTACAGATACTGGCTCATCGTGCCAGGGGGTGGTGGACCAGTCTCGTCTCCTCAGTCTTTCAAATTACTATATCCTTCACTGTGGTTTACTCAGCCTGTCAGGGAGATAAACACTTTTTTGAGTATTTTACACTTTGTGAACCTTTAGACACCTTCCAGCTGAAGAACAAACCAACTCACAGGGAACACAACACAAATGACCACTGATTTGCTCTCCTACCTGCCTTCCGTGGAAGGGTGGGAAGAGAAGGTGGCGCAGAGAACTTACAGCAGGAGGAAGAAGAGGCTGGAGCAAGATGCTGAAGCCACTGACTCTCTCTGCTGTCATGGAGAAACAGGGGAAGGGTCTCTCAGCCCCTCAGCATTTCAGGTCCATGCTGGGGACACTCTCACGTGGTGGTGGTGCTGCCATTTTCTCCCATTCCAGGCTGGCCAGGGACATTCCTTCTTCCACATTTGTGTACACCTAGTGTTGCAAAGCACATCCTAGGGAGGGTGGGTTTGCTGTGGGAGGCTTTGGGGAGCACTGCAAGAATAGTTGCTTTTTACTACAGAAACAGTGAGCAAAAGATAATGACCAGGAAAACCCATGAGACACCAAGGGAGAGAACCAGCAGTGTTACAGCTCCAGTTCAGCACCCATTAGCTGGCCACTGGTGCAGCAGGGACTGAACAGTTCACATATAACATTTGCTTCTGAAACATTAGCCGCAGACAAAGATCTTTCTCTGTATGAATTATGAAGTATTATTTCATGTTTAATTGCATTGATTTACATTGAAAGCTTTAAACATCGGCCTAATAATTATCTTAAACCAATTCATCATCCAGAATACAATAAACCATTATCTATGCCAGGGCATACAAGGAGCTGATTCTCCTGCATCAGAGGAAAGGGAAGAAAATAAAAAGAAACACTCAAAATGCCAAAGTGTGCATCAAGGTTGCTGCATTTAGGGGAAAATATCACAAGAATGATTGCCTGTAAAGATGACTGTAGGAAAAAAACTTCAGAGCCAGCAATAGCACTTATTTATGGAGAGATATCCAAATACTTGGACAAGATCAGGGGCTGGCACCTGTGAGCCCTCGCACTCACCACAGGACTCTCCTGCAAACCAAACCCAGGGGAGTTGTGTCCCAAATCCAGAAACCAGCCCTGAGTACATTGGGCGTGTGGCAGTGGTTTGTGTTGTTGCTGGTGGCACTAAAAGTGGACATCTTTCTGCCGTGTCACTCCCCCTTCCCTCACACACCACAAAGTTTCTGCTCACAGAGAGAACGTCAACAAATATTTTTAATAAGGAAACTTCACATCCCTCCAATCTCTGCTCTTCGAAGAAATCTATTGAAGACCAGCACAAAAAAAAAAAACAATGGTTAGAAGCATGGAAAATTTTGGCCAAGGTGATGATAGCCTCAGCAAACTACGAGACTCCCATCCCAGGGAGCTGACATGCTGCAGTGCTTTGCTTGCAGCATCGTGCCAAATTTTTCTGGCCCTGCAAAGCTCCCCCTGGCCCTGCAGCCCGTTTTGGCTCCTGGTCTTTACTGTGCAGAGAGCGATCTTGAAACGTACCCGGCGGTTTTTAGGGGCAGGATGAAAGCCTGATGTGACTCACGGTGGTGTTCTCCGGGGGCGTTTCCAGGGCTGTCCTCCCCACCAGGAAAAGGCACGTCACCGGGCTGCCAGCTGCAGGGGCACCCCGGGCTGCTCGCCCAGGGGACGGGCACACGCCGCGGGTGACAGCCCGAGCGGTCCTCAGCCCCCTGCTGCAGGTCAGAGCTCTTGGGTGCCACTTCTCCCCCAGCACTGCACAAGTCCATCGATGCCTCGGGGGGTTTATGGGATTTTCTTGAGGCTGAGCAGCAGAGCAGGGCTGCACCTCGACGTGAGGGTGGCTGAAGCAGCAGCACAGGAACATCTTCCACCGGGCTGGGGCCTCCTGCCTCCACCACAACGTTCAGCTCAGCCTACAGCCCTTCATATGAAGTATCTGCAGATAATTTACAGTAGGTGTCAGCTGCAAGCTGCAGCCAAAGAGGTTTATTTAAGATGCCGTGTGGATTGTTATACAAGATCCTGATGGATTATTGCTATCTGAGAATTTACAGATACTGCAGGAGCGTGGCCAACAATTTGGATTAGTTTAGATTAAACTCAGACTGGGTTGGTTTTTCTCCCTTAGGAAATCTCAGCTCTAGGTCTACAGATTTTTTCTTTTTTTTTTTAAGGAAAGATATAGACAAAAACAACTTTTATGCTTTCCAGCAGGAACCTAAAGTGCTTTTTCCATCAATCACCTTTGATATATGGAGGCAGAAGCGTGAGTTACTTCATTAAGAACACTCACACATAACTGGGTATATTTACATATTAATCAGACAGCTGAGCTGCTAATCTTTCTCTCTTATGTGCATCTGTAACCGTTAGTCAGAGCTGGAGGGCTGTTAGAGGCTCCAGGTCCCACCAAGTGCTCTAAAATCAAGACAAGTGCAAGTTCTGGTGTCGACATGGCTCCCGTAGAGCCGAGCGCTGGCAGCTCTGCAGGAGCACCATAAATCCTTATACCCAACAGCAGGAGCTGTAATCCAGAGGGAACCCCCGCTGCCTACAGGCTTGGGTGACTCCTGGAAAAAAGCCTGGTCCCAGTCCAGACCTCTCCAGGCTCTTTGGGGGTGTCTGGCTGGCTCGGGGGCAGCTGGTGCCTATCGGTTCCACACCTTCAGCTGCAGACGAAAACAAAATATTACAGACGTGTAAGAATTGCCTTTGCTGAGGAAGTGATCTGTGGTGTCACCTCCTCTTTGCAGAGCCGTCACAGTTTACATTTCCTGGGCTTTAATTAAACAAAGGGGAAATAATGTAGGCGACTGCAGCGATAAGAGAGCCCAGATAACTCTGCACGGCGCTCTGACGCTCCCTGCTTTGGGCCTCCAAGTTCTCCACTGCTGCTTTCTGGAGATTAAACGGCCAGAAAGGTTGGCCAGACCCCAGGGAACGGCTGTGTGCTTCTGCCATAGGACAGGAGCTGGGTTTTCTGCAGCCCGCAGCTCTCAGTGCAGCATCTGGAGGCTCTGCTGCCCGTCCCCAGGTACTGCAACCCAGCACCTCTTCCTCACGCTGGCGCAGAGCTGACCCTCAGAGCACCACCAGCAACCTCTGCACTGCCCTGCCCGCCCCCAGCCCCAGAGGCAGGAGGGTGCCAGGCACCGTTGGGGACCCTGCACCTCTGCACAGGCTCTGCCATCCTGCTGGGCCCACAACCAAGAGGTTTTGCCAACAGTTTGGATTCTTGAGAGCAGAGCCCAGATGCCTCACTGGTGCTGCTACAGCCTTACACACCCCATCCCAGCAGCGGGAGATGCTACCTGCTCCTATTCCTCACCCCATGGGAACGGGCAGACTTAGGAAACCAGCAGCAACTGACGTTCCTCATCCAGAGAGGCTGCATGCAGCAGAGGTGCCCTACAGCCAGTGGATCTCTCCTCCATCTGCCACCACCTTTTAGAACTTTTATCAATTGGTTTTGTCAAACTATTGTATCGATTGGAAGTCTTTCCAACCTCTGCAGCCTGGGCATAAATATTAAAGAGGAGATGGGGAACACACACTTTACAACAGAGCCCTTGCTCAGCCTGGAGTCCTGCTGGAAACCCAGCCCTGGCCCAGTGGCCTTGATTGATGCAGGCCAAAAAATGAGAGAGAGGAGATGGGACCTACTAACACCCACATCCATATTTCTGCCTTCCAGGTGGAGGCACAAGCACTGCTACAGTAAAGCTTCAGCCGTGACTAACCCTGCAGCAGGGACAGGGGAGGGTGAGGGGACCACCACTGCTGCAGCTGAGGAACCCTGCAGGTGCCTGGGACATGCCGTTGGGAAGCCGTAGCCAGAAAACCTCCCAAGGATAAACCCAACCTGCTCACCCTCTGGAAAGATCTGGAAAGGTCTGGGGGAGCTGCCCGAGCATGGTGCTCACCCTGGGGCTGTGGCTCACCCACCCCCAGGCTCCCCCAGGGACACCATTCTCCTGTGCACAGGAGGAGGAGGGAAGGCAGCAAGGGGCCAGTGCTGGCACCACGTCTTCCTACCCAGGACACCACTCGTGCACCACGAAGCCAACTGCTCAAGGAGATGTGAGGAACAAGCAGGAGCCTTGTGAAGTGTCAGAAGGGAGGGAGCTCTGCCCCGGCTCGGCCGCTGGCCAGGATTGCTCTCACCCAGAGCTGTGCAGGGGTGAGGAGGACAGAGACTTCAGGGGAGGGGCAGACACAGGCAGGGTAGAGAGGAGAAGGCTGTGAGTAGGAATAGAATCACTATGGTTGGAATGGACCTCTAGGATCATAAAGTCCAACCTTCCTCCCAACATTTCCCTAACCACAAGACCATAGCCTCAAGTGCTAGATCTACTCGTTTTTTGAACGCCTCCAGGGATGGTGACTCCACCACCTCCCTGGGCAGCCCGTTCCAGTGTCTAACCACCCTCTCAGTGAAGAAATTCTTCCTAATATCCAATCGAAAACTCCCCTGGGGCAACTTCAGGCCATTTCCTCTTGTCCTATCATCAGTAATTGGGGAGAAGAGACCAACACCAGCCTCACTACAACCTCCTTTTAGGTAGTTGTAGAGTCCAATAAGGTCTCTTCTCAGTCTCTTCTTCTCCAGGCTAAACAACCCCAGTTCCCTCAGCTGGTCCCCATAAGGGATGTTTTCCAGCCCTCTCACCAGCCTCACTGCCCTTCTCTGGACACACTCCAGCACCTCCACGTCCTTCTTATCCTGTGGTGCCCGAAACTGGACACAGGACTCAAGGTGTGGTC
>NW_008587962.1:41810-55434 GCF_000691845.1 Merops nubicus
CCCTCAAGCAGATGGTGCAGTGGGTGGGGCTGGGACGTCAGTGGAGCCAGGGAGCAGCTCCGAGCACTGCCCCGGCCCAGGGGGTGAAGTGTAGCCCCAGGGCCAGTGCAGAGCAGCACATCTCATGAGCCCAGGCTCCTCCTCATCTCCTTGCACTGAGGGCTTTTCCACCATCAGCTACTTTATCCATGGAGGTCACTATCTGAAACACCACCCTGCCATATTGTCCTCATCACACCCCTCACCCAGCCAGCCTCTGCTCTCACAGCACCTACTGGATGCTCTGCCCACTCCCACGGCCACTGCTCGAGCCCCTGCTCCATCACTTGCCTTGCTGGACCACCCCCAGGAGTGCCAAGGGTGACTCAGTGCTCGGCCAGCCCATGGGGTTCATGCTGGGCTCCACCTTGGGATGCAGCCCAGTAGAGCCTGGTTTGTCTGGCTCGAAGCCAAGGGGGACGTGCCCAGGGTGAGATGTCACACAGCTCACTGGGGGTCAGGATTATTTGTTCTTTATGTCGTTTTTAAAAGCAAGCTTTACACTTTGGTTTCCAGCTCTACCATTTGCCTCCCCTAAGAGCACATGAAAGAGAAACACCACAACAAATGCAATGGGGCAAAGCCTCTGACCCTGTAAAACCAAACCACTGAGAGACAGTCGTGTGTCACACGAGCACAGGGAAGAACATCTCTGCTCCTACAGTGGCACTTGCAGGCGTCACCATATGGAAGAGATGGTTAAACCAGAGAGGAGAGCATTCATGGTGCAAGGACTCCCATTTCATACTCAGATCACCAAGGAATAAATCAAACAGACCATAAAAAGCACACCACTGCCCCACTGTCTCACGCAAACCCCCAGCTAGAAGGTTTTACCTCTGCTGTGGTTTAGTTGTTTGGTCTAAGCAGTGGAAACATCCTGTCTTAAGATGAGCCATGCTTCTGGCTGCTTGATGCCAGCAGCTTACGCTGGTGCCTTCCCATCAAATCCAAGCAGTTGGAGCAAGCTGTTGGGGTTTCACCATGGGGTAAGCTAAACTGGTCAGCCCCAGGCAAAGGCTGGTCCATGGTCCTGCTTGCCTGTCTCATGGGACATCAACGCAGCTTGTTTCCACTCAGATCCTACAGCCAGGATTTGGTGTCCTTACAACTCCCCCCCTTCCCTGCAGGAAGGAGAGGCTGGGCCTCCAGCTCTTGTTGAGGAAACCCCAATCTCCATTTCATTGCACTTGGCAGCCAGAGGGATCAGTGCCCTCCTCCACTTGCCCCCGAGCCAGGCAGCACTCATGGGGGAAGCAGAGCTGCAAACCTCACCTCTGGGAAAGAAATTCTGCTCGTTTTTAATCACTGTTAAGCACAGTTATTAAATAGCTTCCAAAAGCTCCTAAGCTCTGGTCTTACTGCTACCTTCTGGGCCTCAGATTACAGATCTTGAGTTGAATTTGTACTGCCCACCTCTAGGAAGGGTGACTGAAGCTCTTTTTTCCCTCTTTATCAAGAAAGAGCATGCAGCCAGAAAATGTAGCAGCAAAGCCAGCTGTCCTCTAGGCAGCCAATTTCACAGATAAGTTACTCCCCAACTGCACACGGTATAGATCTGATCTTGGAAGTGGCCCCGTGGGGACACGTCCCACTCCTCTGCAGAGTGATGCCAGTACAGGACAAATCAATGCGACCCTACAGAGAACAAAACTCCACGCACACCTTTTTTAGCCTTGATTGAGCCTCTTGAAATCTCTGGGAATATTTCCTTCACCACGTGTCTCTGCATTGTGCTGATCCCTGGGGCTTGCAGGGCCCTCCCCTTCAGGCTGCACAAATCCTCTCCCTGGTATTTAACAATGCACAGAGGGGCCCAAAAGGCCCAGCACTGGGGATTGCCTCCAGGGGTGGTAGCAGGGATGCTACTTGACCAGCTACTTTCTTCCACCTTCTCCATTTATTTATAATAAATGCTGCAAAGTCTCCCACGGTTCCACCAGACCTTGGCTTTACCCCTGACGAAAGCAGGAACAGGGCTCCTCTGTCCCCTCCAGCACCTGGCTGTGCCCACGAGTGACCCAAACCCCAGAAAACAGCCCTGTATGGTCCTGGTGCCTCTGGGTTCTCCAAACCACAAGCTAAGCTGAACTATACTGTATTATCATAGAGTCATAGGATGGCTTGGGTTGGAAAAGACCTTCAAGATGACCTAGTTCCAACCCCCTGCCATGGGCAGGGACACCTCCCACTAGACCAGGCTGCTCAAAGCCCCATCCAGCCTGGCTGTGAACACTTCTTGGATTGGGCATCCACAACTCTGGGTGACCTGTTCCAGTACCTCACCACCCTCACAACAAAGAATTTCTTTCTAGTATCTGAAGTAAATCTTTCCTCTTTCAGTTTAAAACCATTACCTTCATCCCATCACTACATCCCCTGATAAAGAGCCCACCCCATCTTCCCTGGGGGTCCCCTCTAGGTACAACTCTCTCAGCCTGCCCTCACAGGAAAGGTGTTCCAGCCCCTCGATCACCCTCATTAGGAAAAAGAGTTGTCAGCTCTGGCACAGGCTGCCCAGAGAAGCGGTGGAGTCACCAGCCCTGGAGATATTTAGAAGACACACAGACATGGCACTTAGTGACATGGTTTGGTGGTGGACCTGGCAGTGCTACATTAACAGCTGCACTCCCTGATTTTAGAGGTCTTTTCCAACCTAAATGATCCTATGGAACACAATGCTGAAGAATTTCAAATCCCAGGCAGGGTTTCCAGGCTCTATCTCAGGCTGTTCCAAGTCCCTGCACAGTCTGGGGTGGGGGGGGAGCAGTGCTGGGTCTGCAGAGGCTCCCTGGCTAGGGGTGCTCCTCAGCAGAGGACCAGCAGCCCCAGCACCACTTCTGTTTCAGTTTTGCTGAACAAAAGCAACCCCAGCAGGAGCTGTGGGCCTTGGGGCCACAGAACATGGTCAGGGAGGGGTGCAGGACTCTGGGCCAGGTAGGCAGCCAGCAGAAGGTGGTGGCTTTGTTCTTGCCTGCAGACCAGGGGAGGGCTGGCTGTGGGCAGCAGCATGGGGACCGGTCCCTCGTGCAGCTCTGTGGAGCAGGGGCACAGGAGGATGAGCTGCAGCTCCCACGGGCAGGCCAGGCTGGGGGCAGGGGGAACAAATGGAGGGATTAAGAAGAGTTGAACTGGTTTTTCCCTCTGCCATGCTTGCACTCTGCACATAAATAAGTTAAAGGTGGTCATAGCAGGCTTCAGTGCTTGCAAGCAGCTTCAGAAAGTGATGTTTGTGGGAAGAATGGCACTGCTGGTGTGCTGGTCTGGGCAGAGGGCTCAGGGTTGCTGCTGCCATGCCCAGACACCTCCTGCTGCTCCACACAAGCTTTGACGGCAGCTGATGTTGCCCCAAACACTTTAACCAGCCCAGCCACCCCAACTGTCTCGGCATGGAGCAAGGGGCTTGCAATAAATCGGGCAATTCTACCACCTTTCCCACTGCCAGCAGCAAGGCAAAGGCCATGTTAGGGGACAAGGGGCCACCCCAGCACCTCTTTCTTTGGGATCGTTGCTCTCATGTCCTACACGGGCTCCCCTTGCCAGCCCCCAGCACACCAAAACACCCCTCTCCAAGCGTCGAGGAAGAAGCCAGGGCAGGTTGCCCCTTCCTCCTCCACACAGGCCACCCGAACGCAGCTCCACGGGCAGCAGCCTCACCACCGGCTCCACCTCGGTGCAGCACAGCCACGAAGAGCCAAAGCTCTTCCCGGGGAGGTTTGCTGCTCATTCCTCACCCATCAGCTCTGCTTTGCAGCAGAGGCAACCTCCTGCCACCTCCTGCCTCTGGGACACGGGGGTTTACCCCCAGGCAGCACGCAGCAGCGCTGGATTTCCACAGCCTCAGCCCTTCCTGACTCTTGGTGCCTGCACACAGACACAAACCACTTTGCTTTCCCAAGCTGTTCTCACCAGAGAGGCTGCACGTGTTTTCTCCCCTGGCATTTAAGGGTGGAGTGCAGCTATCCGAGCAGCTAGATATTAAAAATTGAATAAATCAGGGAAAAACCCCAGCAGTTAGCAGCTCTGATCGAGGCTGAACAGGTATTTGGAGTTTCAGAGAGAAAATGCTTTGACCTCAGCACATGAACGACTGATCACGTTTTTAAGGCCACTCATCTACTTTGCACTTGAATTGGATGATGCACTTTTAAAAACGCAGCCCCAGGTGAGTTCTAGGCTTTTTTTGGAGATCTGGCATAAAAGCACCAGGCAGATGTGACCCGCCAGGCAGGGGTGGCTCAGCAAGGGCCCTCTCCTGGGCCTGGGGCTTTGAACACAGTTTGGAACAGAAATGTCAATATCTGGGGTTTATTTGTGACCCAGCTCAAACCACTTCAGTTTGATCACAGAGCTGCAGCATGAGCAGAATAAACATTTACTCAGGTGCCTGAAAGGCAGCAGAGTCTCACAGCAAGAAGAAAACTTTCCCCTACACACCCTCCCCAAAAAAAAAATAATCACTTTTTTCCCTCTCCCTCCCAGAACTGTCAGGAAAGGCCACGAAGTCTTTCCACAAGTTTTCTCACAACCCCAGAGGACGGGGTTTCCTTGCTGGCTGGCAGAGCCCTGTGCTGAGGAGGTGGGAGCTCTCACGTCCAGGCTGTGGGGCACAAAAAGCAGGAGAGATGTCTTGTGGTGGCCCACGTGGGATGGACAGATGGAGACCTGTAGGACAGAAGCCACCCTGGCAGAGTGTGAGTGTCAGGAGGTACATGGCTGGGACTGACCTGCCCATCCCCATCACATACTGTGCCCTGGGGACAGCACCTCCCAGTTTTCCCCACCCGAAGCCAAGAGGATGAGCAGGAACCAAGCAACTGCGGGCGCGGGGGCAGAGGTCTCTCCCAGTGCAAGCCCTGCACAATGGCAATCTGCAAGCTCTGGTTTCCACCCGGTCCTCAGTTGCCTGCCCACAGTAGTCACCTGGTTGTGGGATCATCTGCAGTCCCTGCCCTGAGCAGAGACCTCCCAAGAATGGCTCCACACGCACAAGGAGGCCCAAGCCAGCCACTCCTGCTTGCAGGAGGGGCTGTGCCCACACACCCTGTGACACGAGCAAACGTTCTGTACTTGGGGCACAGCTGAGAGTTCAATGCATCTATGGGACCACTCAGGGTTCAAGGACCATGAGCAGAGCTCCAAGCAGCTTGATCTAGTTGGAGATGTCCCTGCTTATTGCAGGGGGGTTGCACTGGATGACCTTCAGAGGTCTTTTCCAACCCAGCACATTCTATGATTCAGAGCCCAGAGCACTCACTGGACCAGCTTTTCTCTTGCCTGCTGGGCTTTGGACTAAGGTCAGGCCCCCTCTCACTGATCTGACACAAGTGGGATGTTGTGGTGGAAGAGCTCTGCAGGAGACCAGCTGTGCCGAGTGTCACAGCCCCGCAGCCAGGGGCAGCTGCCCAGCCAAAGGGGGCTGTCCTCACCCAGGCAGGAGCTGCTCTTCCTGCCCTCACCCACCCCAGCAGAGCTCGTGCTGCCTCAGCACCACTCCCCAGGTTTCTGCCAACCTTTCTGCCTCCTGCGTAGCTCTGCAGCTTCCTCTTCCCTTCCTTTAGTTACTTCAGACTTTCCATCCAACCCTGAAGTTTCCTTCAAAGCCCTGATTCTACAGAGCAGCACCAACAGCTTCCTCCTCAACCACATCTCTCCACTTGCTGGCAAGTCTGTTTTCCTCAATAGCTTCTTTTCCTGGGACACGTACAAGTCCTCCTCCTTTCCAGATAACCAGCTTGACTGGTATTAACAAATTCCTCTTGGTTTTGCCCCTCTTATGGATCATTTTTTTTTTTCCTAACCTGTATCTCATTTAGTTCCCACCCCTTCTCTTTTCCACTTCCAAGTCCACCCCCCTAGACACAAGCACAAGAGAGTCCAAGAGGTACTCTAACATCTCCTCATGACCATGGAGGGCACCTGGTACCACTGAGTGACCTTTTCCCACTTGGTACCACTGAATGATGCTGGTTTTTTACAGATGTGCCTGGATGTCATTAAACAGCCGCCGAATTTGGAAGGTCTGTGCTCTGCTCAGCTGCGAGATGCTGCATTATTCACATGTATGTACACAGCACTTGCTCAAGAGGAAGGTTGGTTTTAATTTGCACATAAACTGTTAGAATACGTAGCAGGTGATCTTTTGTGAGGACACCGAAAGAGATGATGAGGAAATGACAGTTTAGGTGGGAGGCTCCGTGTGGCTTCCATCAGCCTTGCAGAGAATCACAGGCTTCACCTGTACTGCAAGATGCTGTCACAATTCCAGCAAATTTATCCAAGGGCTTAGACACCGTTCTGGCACCGGAGAAGCCGTCTGCAAGTCAGACACCTGCTCGGCCATCCCTGCAGCTCAGCCTTCTGTCGAGCAGTTGCAGTGACAGAGGATCCCACTTTTGCTAAAATTCCACTTTGGAATGTGTGGAGCAGCCGACATCGTGTGCTGGGCAAGCATGTGACCCTCTCCCCAGGCGAGTCTCCAGCCATCCACCTCGGCAGCTCCCACGCAGAGACACCCCACGGGTGGGAGATGGGCAGCACCAGCCTGTGGTCCTGTCAAGCCATTCCATGAAACCCTTCTCAGAAGTTCAACCCTGCCCCCTCGCTGCAGCACCTCCAGCTCTGCTGCACCCCGAGTGCTGCAGAACCTTCAACGTCCCACTGTAAGAAACTGCCCTGCTTAGCACACAGCATCTCTTTACACAGGCAGAAGCCTCTCCACCTCAGAACTGGATGTAATGGGGTGCTGAGAACCCATCCACACACGAGGCCCCCAACACCAGCCCTTCCTGGAGCACTACTGCTGTCTCACACGTCCTTTCAAGGGCAACAAGCTGCATGTGGAAACCCTCCAGCCGCGCCCACAACGGGGACCCACTGGCCCAGATGCCACTCTCAGGACACTCCCCCGGGCCCCAGTTTCCCCCGCTGATGAAGAGGACACTCCTTCCCATGCTGCTACAGCTCACCAGCCACTCCTGGTCCACCTCCAGCCATCTGCTCGCTCTCTCCTCCAGGGCTGCCCAGCCCAGCCCCTCTCCTGGGCACTGGCCCCAGGGAGCACAGAGATGCTGAGCCCCCAGCTCAGCTCCCACGGCCACAACACCCTGCACAGGAGCACTGAAGAGATGCTGTAAAACACAAATCCAGCTTCGGGGGCCTGTTACATCAACTGTAACACACAGGCAAGAAAGATCAGAGTCATCCAAGGCTTGATGATCACTCTTGCAGAAAGCAGAGGGGTTTGCTCCCACTCCCTCTAACAGTTGCTTTTATTGCTGTAATGATGCCTTGCTGATTGGAAGAAGAGCCTGCAGAGTTTTAGCCTGGCTTAAAACAAATCCATTTACAGCACCAAGGAGACTACCACTAAGAGAAGGTGGAGACAGAAATATTCATTATTTACTGGAAAGCATCTCCTGTATGATAGATCCTAAATCCCTTTCCTAACGACACCGAGTAGCTCCAACTAGTGCAGGAGCTGGCACCACCAAGGTGCTGACACCAGCTCAAGAACTGGATGTGAAGCGAAATAAATTCCAGTTCAAAAACTACTCAAATTTTAAACAAAAATGGTGGGAGGTTTTGTCTTTCACTAAACATTTGAGAATTAATTGTGCAAAAGTCTAATAAGTTGAGAAACTGTAACTATTTTAGGGGAAGAAAGGTTGAATTCAAGCAGTGAAAGAGTTGAGGAGAGCACTCTGGACAAGCTGCTGATTTCATAACAAGGCTGAAGAGAGCTGATTAAGTCAACTGCTGTTAATGAAACAATATACCTGGCTATCTTATGCCATCACCTAACATACAGCAGTAGCCATGTGGTGGCTCATGTTACTGCTTTCATACTTTACTGGCATCCACTCCAATGTCTACAGCTTCGAGGTGCCACTGTGGAGGCCCAGGAGATGGGTGCTGGGGTCAAGGGTGGGAGCTCCCTCACGACACCCCACTGCACAGCACCTACCCCACTGCTGAGTCAGGCAGCCCCAAGGGCAGGCGTGGGTGTTACAGTCACTGTTTTCCAGGCTGAAAAACTTTGTGGCCATGACAAATCCATTCAGAAATGAAAAGAAAAAGGAAACCTGGGGAGAATATGGAAACTGGCTGCGGTGATACTGCCATCCCAAATTCCCACTGAACACGCTCAGACCTCTGAATTAATTTTTCTTTCTAGCTGGAGGGTCACTGAGAGGACACAGTAAAACCTGTTAGTAAAGAAATAAAAAGTCCAAGAGATTGATGCACATCTTTTTCCCCTGATGATTCAGAAGGAACGTCTTCCCAGAGCCCAAACCACAGAGCAGTGCACCATGGTGAGGGCCTCCTCCTGTTTTACCTTGAGAACGGCCCTGCAGGAGAAAGGGGAAGAGCGAGTGGTCCCTCTGATGGAAAGGAAAAAACAGCTCAGACAGCATTCAAACCCCACTGATCCACAGTAACCACTGAAACAAGCCCAGATGCTTCCCCAAAAGGGATTATAGTGAGGTGTGGAACGTGTGTTGTGGTTTGAGTCTCAGAAGGGAGCCCTTCTGGTGGCCACAGAATCGTGTCTCTCAAAACCAGCAAAGAGGACCTTGCTACTGAAGCAGATCACTACGCTGTGGAAGTGCAGGTGCCTGTGAGGTGACTGGAGAACCTCCAAGGGGAGACACGGAGTATGTGCACAGGACAATGCACCATCACTTACACTTTAGGGCTATTTTGAATCCTAGAACAAATTCAGCTAAATTGACCATAAATTTGTGTTGCACTTAAGCCTGGATAAAAACCCCATTCACTTTCACAAATGTTAGGGCATAGGGACGAAGGATGAAGTCCTCTCCCCAGGAGGCAGACACCACTCACCTGACCTCCTCTCCAGTGGGGTGCACAGCAGCCTTCACCACAGCGACGCCCCAGCACTCAGAACATTTTCCATGACACATCTAGACCCCAGCATCTGTACCTCACATCCCGACTGCATTAAAAGCACAATCTGTTCTCAAATTTCTCAGCCACTAAAACCATGTAAACATCTCCCGTTTTACTCTTCTACCCTGCTGGCTCCTTTATTTCTATTAGAGGCTCCTGTAATTTAATATTTTCCTAAGACAGAGGACTCAGCCCATTTTAATCTAGCAATTAATTCCTTTCAGCTCCAGAAGCGCTTGCAGTTCTGTTCATGAGCACAGAGGTAATCCTCCAGCCGCCGAGAGGAGAAAGCCTGGGCAAAGGCTTTCTTCACCTTTCCACACCCCTTCCCAGTGCCCTCCCACAGCTCAAGTGACCTGGGGGAAAGATGAAGTCCACACACAACCTGTAAAAGACAGTGGAGAGGCCTCAGCCCTGCTTTCACAGAACAAACCCTGAGGGGATTATGAAGAAGGTTATTTTCTTCATCGCTGTTATTTTTGTCTACAGAATCACTACAGTTAGAAAGGACCTCTAGGATCATCAAGTCCAACCTTCATCCCAACATCTATGAAAAGCCTCATTAACCCATTTTATCTTCACCCCGAAGTGGCTTATGGTAACCTTTCCTCTGAAAAATGGATTTTTTCTGGCTGTTACTGTAAAGCAACAAGAACAGCTTTGCTTATTTAGATGTTCTCCTAGAGATTTACAGTTTGTGAAGATCTGCAGGTAAAAAGTGAAAGTAAAAAAACAGGGGGAAAACAAAGCAAAAAACAGTTTTGATGTTGGATGTTGTAACAAATATTTTTTTGTTTTAACATTTTGGATGCCATTAATAAATACTTACATTTCCTCAATCTGGTTGGAGATCAGGGGCTGTCTTAAAAGCCTGTCTGCTAATGTGAAGGTTATCTCCACTGTGTAATGTGTTAGGTGTCAAGAGCTCTTTTAGATGAATCAGCGTTAAAAAGCATTGGCTCTCCAAAGAGTATAAAAAATAAATATGACAATAGGGACTAAAGATAACTAGGAAAGCTGTCTGTATTGCCTAAGGGTGGCAGAAAAAGATACCTGAACCTTGGCCAGAGAAAGCGCCACCAGAAATAGAAATAACTGAAAAAAAAACACCCCGTGTTTGAACAAATCAAAGGAGGCCAAATTCAATGAACAAGTTACCACCAATTATCTAATCATACAAAGCCAGAGAAATTTCACCTCTATACGCCATGGTGCCAAAATGAAAACAGAATTAATACTCTGAGTTTTGCAAAAGCTACAAGGCATCACTTTGAAAATATCACCCAGATTTCAGCTGCATGGTGCCACTAACTGGAACTTTCCTTTGTGCAACTGCTAGCACTGTTCTTCAAAAGCCCAGTTCTTTCTCATCAGCTGTACCACGGGCATCAGCTTGAAGACACCTATCTGCCATGGAAGACAAGGCTCAGTTCCCCAAGTTGTTCAGTCCAAATTCCTGTGGCATGTATCCTCCTTCCCATCTTCAAACTCTACAGGAAGTTTGTCATTACAAGAAAGAATCACTGTTCTTAAACTCAGAAAATAACCATCCTGATCAACATAGGCAGGTGAAAGAGGGAGTCTCAGCACCTGCCATTTCAGTGCCCCCAACACACACTTTTGCCCACTTTCATTGCCTACAGCAGTGCTGGAGGAGGGGGACAGCAACTGACTTGTATTGCTCTCCTGAGCAGTTCCACCGAGTGGACTAAGAGGGGCCTTCTAATCTCAGGCTGAGAGTGGAGAATAAAAGCAGTGTCATTTCCAGTTCTCATTTCAGGAGGACTTCTTCAAAAAGAAGCAGGAGTGAGCTTGGACTACTTCTAATTTGCTGAGGCTTTTTGGAAAGATGTCTCTGGTAAGATGTTAGCAGTATAAACATTCACACTCCTCTCCCCAAGCAAGTTCTGCAGGTGTGTAAGAGGTGGACTTGGAGCTGATGCATCCCATCTTTTTGTTCCTAGGATACAACAGGCTCAAAGCTTTGGCCCAAAACCAAGCTGGCTTGTTTCTCTAACATTTTTCTGATTAAAAACAATTATTTCACTCCCCAGGCAGGTGAGACCTGACTGCATGTGCCCAGCTCTAGCTGACCACGCTTACCAATTTAAAATGAACTGCACAGCAAAGGCAACTTTTTTGGTATTTTTTTTGGTGGCATCAGAAGGTGACTGACTCAGGGTTACAAGTTTAACAGCTAGTGTAGGAATAATAATTAACAACCCCTTCAGAGAGCAGATGGGCTCCACACACTTTGTAGTGGGCAGAGTCTAAGGAGGAACGACATCATGGCCAAGGTGTCAGCCAGGGCCCCAACACCTCGCCTGGTGAGAGCATCTGGTTCTCCAAATCCCCGTTAGGCTGGTGTGAACCAGGTCTGGTGCTGTGACCTGTGCATACACGTTTGTGTGCTGTAGAGCAGGAGCTGTTATCCACATTTTCAATTACACATCACTGGGTGGTGTGGTTTGGTTCTATGGACCACTCCACACATCATTCCTTTCTGGTAAAGGGGTAAGAGATGAACAACAAATCAAAGTTAAAAAATAAATAAGAAAAAAAAAAATCACCTTACTTTCCTTGCTCGTACAGATTGAACAAAGTCTAAAAGACATCTTTTGAACTTGGTTATGGATCAAGTGATCCAAATCTAATACTGGTGACTAAAGGAACAGCACGTGAGGAGACAATGCTTCTAAACTAAACCCACAAAATCTGTGGATCTTTCAAAGTTTGTGACAAATCAGTAGCATGACAACAACCAACCAACCCATTCTCTTTGGGTAACTCCACATAAATCCCAGGACAAGGAACACAACGCAAACAGCTGAAATAAGGCCCTGGGCAGTCCCTCTGACCTACAGGGTGCCACGTCTTTCTGTCAGATCTACAAATCCAACCCAGGTGAGCTAGAGAACAATGCAAGGGAAAAGCCATTCTGAAACAGAAGATGAAGTGTTGCAAGGGTAAAAGAGAAGAAAATTTAAAAACTAAAAAGGATTTGTAATGAAAGCAACTTTAAATAGAACATCTGTTCCTTTTAGCTTCATGGCATTTCCACCAAGCTGCTTTCACAAAGTATAAGCTATTGGTATGAGGAAGGGGAAAAAAAAAGTTCCAAATCTGTCAGCTACAAGCATTTACACAATATACCCTTAAATCATAACACCCTCAGTACCTCCAACAGGATGGAAAAGACAAGATAGTGCTTTCACTGACAAAGGTACTTCCCTAATCCATGCAGGGATTCAGAGCACTTCGATTCCAGGCTGTAATGGAAGACAGTTAAAAAACCGCCCCCCAAAAAAATCTGCTTTTCAAGATTGAAAAGATCACAGCCAGCAACAGAAATAATGAAGAGACAGGTTTTGTCTGTTGATAAGAACAGTTGTTAAAAGACAGCTCAGTATTTTAAGATGAAAAATACAAAGAGCAGCCTAAATATAAGATCTGCCACATCTTTAAGTGCTTTTGTGCACGATACGAAAAACAAGTGGATGTGGTTTGCTCTTCTGCTTTTGGTGGAGTTGAGCCATCTAAAGAGAAGAAAACAGAATAAAAACCTGTGAAAAGAGTGCGTTAAATAATAAGAGATCAGTGTGCACGTCACTCAAGAGCTGTGGTTTAACTGCTAGTGAAGAAGCAAAAGCAAACAGTGGCTTCCTGGAACGGCCACGTGGTGTGGTGAACACGAGGTCCCCCAGGCACCTGCCGGCAGAGGACCCACAGGTCCACATTAAACTAATTAATTTCTCCAAAATCTTCTTGTATCACTTGAATGCTCTCATGAAGTAACAACCAACCTCAGATCCTCTTCCTCATCCAAGATGCTGTAGGACCCCAGAGGTTTTATTAATTTGATTTATAGTTTAATTTTTTTAAAATAACTTTTCTAAAAATGCAGAATTCAAGTTCTTATCAGCTGAACACAACTTTCACTTAGGACAGGTAACTGCAGCTTTTTTCTTGAAAAAAGTAGTTAATAAAGATGTCTTTTCCTCCTCTTTTCCAATTAAAAAATCGCTCAGAAAAGCTTGGCAGAAGTTACACAATCAGTTCTGGGGGAGCATTATTACATGACAAGGAACTGTCCGCGTTCTCTAGAAGAACGGAGAAGTTTTCACACAGGTTCAGTCACTGTAACGTGTTTTGGCAAATATTTCTGGGCATGGTTATAGCTTCTCATCACCACTCTGCTCTTGCTATGACTTACAGCTATAAAATCTGTCAGCAGCTACAAAAAAAGGCAAGTGAATCTCTAGTTGGAAGGCATTCATTTACAAAATCTGTAATGACTGGAGTTTCAGCTGTTAGAAACTTCAGAAAAAAATACACCAATTAAGCTTTAATTGAAGAAATACATTTGAGAAAGCTCAGAAACAGGAAGACATACAAGAGAGAAAAGTCAGCTGAGGACAATGAGAGGCACAACTGACAGTGAATTATTTTTTTTAATAGATTATGGAATAGTATTGTCCTACATTACCTTGTTTTCCAAGTATGTGTCATTGTTTAATTCCTGTGACTTACTGGCATCCAAATGGGATCGTATGTTTGGTGGAGGTGGGCAATCTCAGCACCAGAGATTTCTTAGGATTATGAAAAAAGGAGGGAGTGGCATATGCTGCATTTCAGTATCATAAACTGATGTTTAAAAAAACAGTAAAGCAGT
>NW_008587962.1:55465-90217 GCF_000691845.1 Merops nubicus
AGGAATTAGTATATTTTTAAAGGACCAATTTGTGTTTTATCCGAAGGATTCTGAAGCCCAAATTGACAATTTTGACAAGTGTTTCAAAGAAGGAACAAGCCCATGACATTCAACAGGTTAATAAAAACAAAAATCAGGTAGGTATAGGTTGAAAAGCAGCAAAACACTGTTGTGAATCAAAGGATCTCAAAAACCACAGTAGCCTTTTTATGGGTAGGAAGTTAAAGTTAATAGTGTTTGTATCCTGAAATCCCACACTAGGATAAGTGTGCGTGTAAACTATCTGGAAAACAGAGGAGTAAATTTTGAAGAGGCAATTACTCAGTGATTCTGACAGTAGGAAAGATGGGGATTTACTGGCTCTAACAAGCTACTGGAATCAGCACTCCACCATCCAAAGGAAAACAAAACAAACATCAATCACTAACTTCTGCATATTGTCTTTGGTTGTTTAATATCAAGAAATATTTTTTACAGAATATGTGAAGACTATTCCTTTGAATATCAATCTGCGTCAGTACTTTCTCTGTGGCCTCTTGGGTAAACCAGAGGACAGGCTTTACTTTACTTTCTCTGAATTGTTTGTTGTTTTCTACATTTTTACAATGTTATCTCTTCAAAGCTCAAATTTCTTTCATTTACAGGCTTTTGTACCAAAATGGTGCAACTAGAACAGACTTTACATTGTACAGCGAAGTTATTTTTGTGTTATAAACTTAGACCCTACTAAAACCATTTTCCACAAGATACTACTGAACTTACAGCAGGATTCAGAAACAGGAATGAACATTTGTAATAATCATCATCATAATAAAAACCATCCAAAGTTACAGTAGCAAGGATTAGAAGCAGTATTTCTAGGGCTTTTAAATGACTCCTTTAAAAAGCCTTGTAACAGAAAGGAGGTCTCCACACAAGCCAGGGCTGCTCAGTAGCTGAGGGGGAGGAGGAGAGATTTTTAGGAGCTGTCCCCTCATTTTCTTGCTGTCCTGCCACTTAGGCTTAGACTGTTTGTCAGGTGTATGATAAAGGGAAGAAGTGGAGAGCAGCACACACTTAGTGGTAGCTCAACTGGACTGTACACAACATCTCCAGTGGCTGAACCAAAAGCATTCTGAATGATGTCTTGTAAAAGCTAATAGTGAAAAGAAACCAACAGGAAGGCTACGGATACACCTTTAAAAACGTAAGACAAAAATAATTAACCATTGATTTCTTGGCATGTAAAAGTTCTATACAAATTTTAAAAATTTTATTTGCAGGTACTAACCTCTTGAAAAGCTCACTCTGTATTTACACTAATTCTCTTAACAAGTTTATCTCAAATTAAAGCATATTTAAAACAATCATGATTGCATTAACTTTTCTAGTTTAAATTATTACCCAATTAGTGCTTTATTCACATTTTAAAAACTTGTACAATTTATTACAAATATAAAACAGTGCAGTTTTTCATACATTATCCCAACTCTGAGACAAACACTTAAAAGACATGGAAAAAGATTTTGATTTCTATAAACATAACATTTGCATTACTCAGACCCCTTTCTTCACTGTCCTCCCGTAACCCCGATTTAAAAAGATCAAACATACAACATACTGTAGGTTTATTTTTATTCAAAAAGTTACTGTCTCAAGACATAAATACAAATCAGAAAACAGTACAATTAGGACAATAGAATGTGGAGGACAACAGGTTAAGGTAAATATATAAAACATTTTTAGCTGGTTGAAAACAAAGCTGTAAGAACTGCTTTCACAAAGAAACACTCCTTCAAGAGTAAGAAAAATCAACTTAAGTTTAAAATCATATATACAGTCCTCTCAGCAGTTCTATTAAATGCAGTGGTGTGAAAAACAATATAGGCAGTACTTTTAGACATGAGAGTATTTATTTATGCAAAATGAGTTAGGCAGATCTAGTTTTGAGTTTGTTGTTACCCCATGACTTAGTAAAATAATTATATTTTATCATGATCCTTTAGATAATCTATGGTTTTTGGCTACCACAGCCGAATGTTTGATTTCTGAGTCTAAAAACAGGAAGCCTTTTTGTGTTCACCCATGTGGGGAGATTCCGGTATTGCAAGCATATTAAGGCATGGAATGATTAAAATAATATACCTCAAGAACTGAGAGAAAACTGACAAAAAATATACATATGTAATATAAGTTAATATTTCCTTTAAAATGATGTCTAGCTGCCTAAGCCTTGCAAAATGAGTCGATGTCAAAATGGCATAGATCCACTTTCTGTTTTAGACCGAATTTAATTTATTTGTGAATGGACACAAAATGAAGTTTAAAGCTTAGCTTTCAAAGAATATTATGGGTTGTTTATGAATTTCTATTATCCAATCTAATTTACATACAGAGGAAATGTACTGTAACCTGTTAGAAGTATCTTTAACCTGAAGACTGCTTGCAAAGACAGATAGATAAAACAATATAAAATACAAATTTAAAAATCATTTTTAAAGCATGAATTCTCATGCTCTTCTATTTTTAAACATTGTTAAACTTTCAATATATTTCTGAAACCTCATAATTTTAAGTTGGAATTTAAAAGTAAGAAAAAACTAAACAAACTGCGCAATTATAAAATCAGCACCAATTTATATATATATATAATTTTATTTAAAATTTAGATCCCTATTCCCACACTCTAATAAGCTGTATAATTTTTGTTTAGAATTTTTCTGCAAACATACTACAATAAGCTTCTTTTATTTGGAGACAAAATACAGTGGCACTACTGGAAGGAATTTCACAACATTACATTTTTCTTAAAGGACAAGCAAACTTTCAGGGTTGGTAATGGGCAAGCATGACTGAGATCTGTTACTTTCTGGCAGTTCATAGTTTATGGACCTTTCTGAGAAGGCTAGCATGAAGCTTTTGGAATAAAAGTGTGTTTTAGATTAAAAAGCTGTTAAAATTCTGCTTTATGTATGTTTTGCCATGATTAATACAAACCTTCTATTGCTGAAGTTTGCATTTAATTTAAAATACTGACACTCTTCTGGTTCTATCACTGTAAGAAAACCAATCCACCTACTATGTCTGGTCATGGATGTAAACAGCAATCCAGCAGAGCTCATGATTATTTAGTATAGCCAGCAAATGTATAGAGAGGGGCTCAAATCTGTACCACACACCTCTCAGGCTGTTAGATTAAAACTCAGAGGGAATACTTCTTATGATCCGGAAATAAACTGATAACACATAAATAAAATATTGATTATTTGTTTCCCAACAAAAAGTGTAGCTTATCCTCAAATTGTTTACTTGTCCTTTACATTTCTTTTTTTTTTTTTTTTCAGGCAAACAAAACTGCCCCTTCAATGCACTTGATCTTGAAAGCATGTCATTCTCCTTAGAGAAAAATCTGTTCAGAATTTCACTGTATCTACCACAATTTTGTATTGAAAAACTTCCTCTTCCACTTAGAAAATGACTTCACCACTGATTTATTTGCTGCTCTGGTATTAAAACATTGACACCCCAAGAACCTAAAAAAAAAGTTAGAAATGGTGTCAATTTGTAGTCTACTACACAGTTAACAAAAAACAAAGCAATTAGTATATGATTTAAGATTAAGACACTCCAAGATATGTTAAGGCATGTAAGTTTATTTTTCTTCCAAACCAGATTCACCACACTTCCGATTCATGTAATGATAGGAAAAGGGCACCTCTTTCAATAGAAATTCAGTTTTCCGCACTTGAAATAACTAGATCCAGTAGGAATGTGATAAAGACTGTGCTTAAATTATTTTAGTTAATAACTGCCAAATAGTTTTTAGTGAGTTGCCTAACTCAGACTTCTTGGACAGTGACATTCTGTAGGCCTTAGCTTGATTTAAGGGGTGTAGTTTCCAGCAACGGAGCCTGGGACAAAACACTTTATATACTGGCTGCTGCTGTGTCTGTGTCCACACAAACAACAGGTCACCTCACAGCAGCTAGCCAGGACAAATTTAGAATCTCCCATTAAATATATCAACTCTGTCAGGAAGACAGTGAAAAAGAACCCTCAAACAACAATCAGGTAAAATCAAAATGCTGTCCTTCAGGAGATTAAGTGAAGTAAAAACTTCCCTGAAACAAGAACACCAGCTTCCACTCCCCACGTATGTGAATGGAAGGAGGTGTCACCACTGATAGGCAAAAAAACCCACCCCAGACCAAAGCAGAAGAACCCAATCTTGTGACTGTCCTGGTTTTTATAGGACTTGACGAAATCAGAAAGAGCCACAAAAGACTTAGTTTCCCTGAACCTTAACACTGCTGTTCACATTTATCTGTTTACAAAGCAAGTTTCACTGTTGGTATGAAACTCACTTTAGATGCATCATACAATATAGCACACTCTAAGACACAACTGCCTCTGGTGCCAGCAATAACTGGAAATGTCAAAAAATTTGAAAACAGACTAAAATTTTGATCATAAATCATGTGCATCTGAATAAATTAAACAGCTTTATTATGCCTAGGTCTACTAAAAACAAGCACAACAGCTCCAGGAATAATGGAACTCTGAAATAAACTATATGAATAAAGCAAATGAACTTTATTCAGACAAGGGGGTTTGCATTTATGAAAGAGCTTTTTTTTTTTCACGTTTAAAATACCGACTGATGAATTCAACTCTGATTTAATATGGACTCATGTTGCCTCCTGATCTATTAGAGCTTTGCCCATTCAGGCAGTTAGGTTCATTCTGGTGGGGTTTCCGGCAGGAGCAGCAGTGAGCTGGGATGCTCTGCCCTCTGCAGCCATTTTCCAGGATCACCACCCTCACAGGGTCCTGCCTGGGAGAAGGGTTTGCTGGTGCCCCTTGACCACACCAGCTCATTCCAGCACACCACTGCTCCCTCCTCGCAGGGGAGCAGGAGACAGCTTGTTCTGTTCTGCTGGCACAGAGGCAGGCCACCGCTGGGCTCCAGCAGCTTCCCGAGCCAGGGGACTGGCACCGGCTGCCATCGTGTGGGGACAGGCTCACAGTGCAGCTCGGGAGCACCCAGCACAGCCCGGGCTCGCAGGGGATGGGCAAAGAGAAATGGGTTAACAGGAAGGAAACCGAGCTAACAGTAAACCTGCTGAGCTAGTCTTAATTAGTTTAAAAAACTGAAAAGCTGGAAGTTTTCTGAATTCAGTGCAATGCGCCTGTAGGAGACCAAATTTTCAGCACTGTCAGAATAAAAAAGGCTGGTAGTTTACAGATCAATTTAAAACCCAGAAAGGGAGAAGAACTATTCTAAACCAGAATGTCAGAAAACAGATGATATGCTTTCTTGGTGTTACTTCAAGAACAGACCACACAACAGCTAGATGCACAACCTAATCTTGATTCATTACGATTAAAGCAAAGGCCTACTGGTACAAAATATATGGATTTGCATTTAAAACAGTATTTAAGACTTCTTTCTCCCATAACAAGAACAAGTTCACACTGCAACAATACTGTAAAAAAATACATAACCGTCTTCCAAATTCCACCAAGCTGTCCAAGATTCCCAGGAAGCCTTGTTGTACTGTCCTCTGCTGGCTTGCTGCAGCTTGTTATTTCCAGTGTAATTTTGTACCAGCTACACAAGGTCAAAAATGGCTGCATACATTACAAGTGGTTCAAGACAGAAGGAATCCCTCATGCAGATTTTTAAAAGAGAATAGAGACTGCAGATTTATCAAGTCGGAAAAAAGGGCAACTGCAAGCAGAAACTACAGACTTCGGATGTTTTGGACCTAAAACTTTATATGGAAAGAAAAAATACCTCTCATCTCTATAAACAGGTATCTGGCATTATCTCTATTTTCTCCATTATCTTACTTATGCATAAAAGTTAATAGGCCAATTTAAAAAAAGAAAAAAAAAAAAAAAACAAACCAGCAAAAACCCCAAACAAACTAAAAAACCCGCAAATGCTGACAATTGGCAATGGCATCAGTCACCCAGCTAAACTCATGACAACAGGAAGCTTGCCTTTAATACCCTGTATGCACAATGTTTTTGTTCTCAAAGCTCTTTGCTACCGGGCTCTGCAAGGGTCTTTTCCATACTAGATGAGTTCTCCTCTCATTTTCAAAGGCTTTTGATTTTTACATCACCATTTTTAAGGTATTAAGAACAAGGACTACTTTTGAACTTACAAAGCTGAATTACAGCATAAAATATTTCACTGGCTGTACCAGTCTGCTAAAACAAGCTAATGCAGACAACCTAGAGAGCACATTCTTACCATTTAAAATTTGAAGTAAGAGAGTATTGTAAGCTTAAGACTGATTTTGTTATTTTCCTCTTATGTAAATTAACCTACCGATTCATCCATGATTGAAGCGGGGTCAAAGAAATCTGGTTTTAGTTCCGTTCTTTCTCTCCTGTTCTTTGATGGTGGCTTTGGGAAGCAAGCAAATAAACATTAATTGTAATTTCAGGAAAAAAATCTCAAGTTTTACAACTGCAATCAATGACAATAAACTCCCAAGGGGTAAGAATTTACAGGGGCTACATGTTCACCTCTCACACTTATCATCACAGGAAGTGTTCTTGCTTTTTGCATGGCAGTCTGAGGACAGTACTTGACTGTGCCATTATCTGTGCACATTTAAGAGTGCAAGAGATCAACAAGAATGATTCTTCTGTTTCATCAAAAGGAAAATTTGATTCAAATATCCTACCATAACAGCAGAAACACAAGACCAAAATTCAGTAAAAGACAAGTGCTTTTCTTACTAGGTCTATGTCCATGGTGTCGAAGTCCATGCCTTCATTGAGATCTTCAATCCGCCCTTCTGATGACATCATAACGTCTTCAACAATTGGCTCTTCATCATCTTCCATTAGACTTGTGCCACGTCGACTGAAATGAAAAGAAAAAGCATACTGTTTAGCACTAAATCAGGTTAAATTGTATCTGACTACTTAAAAATATTCACTAATGTTCACTAATAAATTGCCAATAAACGATAATTCCATTAGATGGAAAAAAAAAAAATTAAGTGATTAAATAAAGGCATGGCTACTATTAAAGAAAGCTGGTGTTTAACAAGCTAAAAGAGGGTGATGGAGAATGACTAACAAAAGATCAACTTATGCAATGTTGTGGTAAATCTCTAAATAAGTACTCTGAGTGGTGGCAGGAACTGGTAAGCAGATCAAAACCACACCTAAATTCAGACATTTCCATGCAAGTATTTATGCACAAGTGAAAAAGAACCTAAGTTTTGGCACCTAAAGAAAAATTGTTTCTGCCTTAGAAGGCAAGGGAAAACATCTTTGTGATAAAATGGATGCACAAATCCAGTTTCAGACACTCCCACACAGTCCTTCATCCTCTTTCCTCACAACTCCTACATGCAACATCAGGCCTCATGGGAAAAGTAAGGAGTCATTTCTCATTCTACTAACTGGTGTCACTATATTAAAAAACCCAACACATCACACTGAAACTATGTCACACTAAGTACAGGTATTACAGAATTAAAAACAAATAGGGGAAAGACTCAAAGTTCCTCAATATATATATATATCCATAGGTTTAGTTTACAACTGGTACTATTTGTCTTCATTAAAGCAGAGAACTTTTAGAACTACTCTTCCCTTCCTAATTAAAACTAGCTCTAGAACCTACTCTCAGTAGCATGTGTCAAAATGTACACGTGATTAATCATAATGAAGTAAATGACAGTACAGTAAGAATGTATAACCTCAGAAGGACAACATTCAGTTAAACATTAGACTGTCTTCATCTTCATTCACAGTGTGGAGAATTTCACAAGGATTTTGTGCACTTTTGTTGGAAGTTCTACAGAAACTGCTATTACAGGATTCTTCTCATCTTTGGTGTCAGTTTAGGTCAGACAAAAATCTGTATTGATCACAGAAATGCTGAAACTGGCAGTTTCTTTAAAAGAAATACTTTATTAAAATAAAAAAAAAAAGGCAGCTGAACTCTAAACCTATAACTCAGAAGTCAAAAGGAGAAAGAAATGCTAGAATTAAACTGACTAGAAACTTTCTGCTTCATACACTGAGCACCTGTTTTAAAACTAGTTTTTAACATTCTGCGTCTAAAAAGGATTCTGCAGTTAGAAATACCTAAAGAAGATGTTTCAGATGTTGCACTGGTTATATTTATCTGCTGCTGACAGCATTCAGTTCAACCACCACTTTCCTTTATTACAAAGCTCCCTACTATTTGATTTTTCTGGAATTTAAGTTCAAAAACAAGCAAAAAGTCAAACAGATCTATTCTGCTAAATGCATCACCATGCACTTCTACCACTGTTCTTTTTAAGGCAACTTAAAATTCTAAGACACAGGAAAACACTACGTGAGAACTAGAACAGGTGTCCCCCTTAGAGAGGTGACACTACTTCAGGAACCCTCCCCAGCCCCAGAAGGAGCTTTTCCCTCACTCACATGGCGTGTTGCAAGTTGGTTCTCAGCTTGACGTAGTTCATCGCTGCCCTCTCCTGCTGTTGTCGCGCGGCTTCTTCCTGTTGCCTTTGAGCCAACATCCACGTTACTTGCGTGCTTAAAAAGACCATTATTCTATTTTAAACATGAACTGGTTTTGTGTATGAACACTAGCACAAAGCAGACCTACTCACTACGTACTTGTAATCGAGTGGAGCTTGGTGGTGCTCGGGCTGCATAGGATAGACACCCATGTAGCTCTCCTCAGGCCGCAATCTCTTGGGCTCCCTCATTATTGTGGAAGTAAGCTGAGGTGTCTGCATCATGACTGGCGTGTGCATTGTCTGCTCCCTGTTCAGCCACATGCTGTCACTACTGCTGCTCTCTTCAGCTGGAAGGAAACAGGACATCAAGGAAGTTTTTCAAACTAGTTTAAAACTGACTGTTTAAGCAGGACTTAGTAAGCAGAAAGTACATGCACTTGAGAATCTATTTCCTTACTTTATGCCACAGTCTTACACATGCTCCAAAAGGCCTGGATTTATAACCACTGACTAGAGTATTTAAATTACTTTTATATTCTATGACTCAATGCAGCAGAGTGCCTTTATTTCCCTCCATGAAATCAATGTGGTCATCTTCAGACTCTTCAAATAAGTATTTTTCCCACTAGGACATGTGCATGCACAGGAGTTGCCCTGTTTTAAACAAATACATTAAAGCATACAAATTCACTGAAGCTAACAAACAAGGATGGACACGTGTAGTTTATATGAATATCTACTCTAGTAAATCTTAAGATGAGAAAAGTTCTACCTTCAGGTACTTTCCGTTTCCCTGTTGCTGGCTTTGTCTTCTTATTTCTTACTGTAGATCCTCGACTACTAATTCCACTAATCACTGACATAGTATCGTCATCCCCACCAGCTAATAAAGAGTTTCTGTAGGACATGAGAGGAAGCCACACATCTTCTCTTCGCAGAGACATCTGAAAGGTCATAAACTTCTCCAAGTAAACATACCTTTAAATGGAAAAAAGAATTATCAAGAGGCAAAATACCGGTAACAAGATGTTAACATGTCAAAATAAGTAACTACTGAAACTAACATCCAATGCTCCTCATCCAGATAACAAAAAGGCCTGACAACAGCAAATCCAGAACAGGACTGACTTCTGTTCATCCACCATAAAATGAGAGTAACAGTGATAAATACACTTTACCCTTTGTGATTATACTTCAGTGCATTAGTGTAAAATTATCTTGATGTGCTGAAGATTCCACTTTCAGTGAATGTGATATACATAAATGCATATTTGTTCAGATGAGTGTCTTTTATGGTTATTATTACAAAAACTAAGAATATGAAGAAAATACTTACACTGTTCTTTTGTCTTGTCTGAGAAGTTTGGAGGAGAACTCGCTCAGAATATCAAGAAATGCCAAGTTTAATGGTGGGTGGCTCTCACCTTGTGGATTAGGCTCCTTAAAAGCAAATTCTATGCCATCCCTAAGAAAAAGTTAAAAATTAAGTCATGTAAAGCACAAACCAAATAAAAAAGTTCTAAACACTTGGAGCTTTCAAATTTGAACACCTTTCTTCTACGTCAAGAAAGCAGTAATTCAGTGTTTCTATATTCTGGCAATAAAAAGTGAACAGTATTCAACATTTGAATGTGAACACACTCTTTATGTCAGGATGCTTCTATCTTGCATTTCACATTTTTTGCATAAGGCAAACACCACCACTGAGAATAAAGTGGATCAGTTCTTACTGTTACAGGTTAAGACAATAAAAACACTTTTGTCATGATCAGCATCAGCACTGCTAGCACTTAGAGGCTTATACAATGATACTGAAGAACACAATATTATTTAAAATCTGGGTTTAATTCAGGGAAAAAACTGCAGTCACCTTCTAATTTACAAGTGGGCTGTATCATCTCTAATGCTGATGCATTTTTTTTATTAACAAATAACTAATTTTGAAAGACTGTAAAGATAAGCTAATGTTAGCCAAGAAGTGTTTACAAAAAGGGAAGTAACACAAAGCACACAATTACTTGTGTAACATAGCAATAGCTTCTCTTGTTTTCAACTGATCCAGGCCAAACGTTAAAGCAAAACGTCGAGCAAGTTCCTTTATGCCACTGAATGTCGGTGATGATCTGTCAAAATTATAACCATTTTCTTGGATCATTTCATTGAAAAGCTGTATGAAATGGAAAGGGAGATTTTTCAGTTGTTAGAAGATTATGTCAAAATTTGGAGTTTGAAACTACTTTCTAAATTATATTTTCTTTGAATCTTTTCAAAATACAAGTAGAACGAAGAACTCTAAAATGGAAAAATCTTTGGGGAAGCTGCCAAAGACACCAGGAATTCTGCCACTGAGGATCAGATGTTTAACCATTCATCAATAGCTGGCAAAGTTGAACACTGTGAACTTCTACAATCTTTCCTTTTCTCATCCTACTGAATTTGACCATAATTCTCTTCAAAAGTAAATTTTTTCTAATATTTTCTAATTTTAACACACCCTTCTCTCTCTCATATAACAGAATAAACCAAGATCAGACTTACTAGGGCTATGAAAATAAACTTTTAATTAACAGGTGCGTTTTGGCCCATAAATGCCTACTTTTATGTTGGTGTAGCTCACTGCAACTAAGTTACCCTTCATGCACTGTCACTTCTAGTATTTCTGCTGTGAAATTTCTTTGTGAAGAAATTTTCCTAGAAAAAACATTAGTTACATACTTAACATCACATGGGAGTTTCTCTGGTTGTTTTACAATACTTGTGTCCTCTCACATCACTGTTCTTGCCACATCAGGATTGTGTAGCTGCCTCCCTATTATGTGCATAATTGTACTTACTACATTCACTTCCTCTGTCTGCCCTTTAAAATAAGTGGCTGGTTACTCATGAGACAGAAAAGCCTAAGGGGGTTAGAATTTAGCCAGTATCACAAAAGTTTGTGAGCTCTAGTGAAAAGTCAACAAAAACTGGGGGGAATATTTAGCTGCATGTTTTACATTGCAGTTCCCCCAGCTACTTCATGCTGTTATCAGGAGGACAGGTCTCATCCTCCCTTGTGTTGGCAATATCCATGCAGACAAACCAGCTTAGGGGCTTCACCAAGGACTTCGTCTGGTTAGCTCTTGACCAGGATCTGTATCTACTATGTGGCTCTATGATCTCTAGTCAAAAACTCACAAGTGTCAGGAGAGAGAGGACAAATCAGGGTACATTCTTCCTTTCAATAGTATCAGAGATCTATGTTGGATTAGAGTGGTTTGCAGAGATATGGCTTTATTGCTCTGATCCTGTAAGTAAGATTCATGCAGATGGCTCATGTGAGCCAATGAATCCAACTCTGACCTTGACTGAATTCATCAGGTCTCCACATAAACAAGCTCATTTTCTGAAAAGAGCATTAAATCATGTTTTAATTTCAAAGATGGGTGAAGCCCCTACCAAACTTTAAGAAATAACAAATTACTAAAACTTTCTATTACTTCTCAGAAGTTTTTTAAAAAACTGAATCAATCAAACAAAACAAATCACCTAAGAACAACAAAAAACCCAAAGCAAACCAAATCAAACTCAAACAAAACCACAAAATCCCACCACACGGACCGGAAATGTTTTCCCTTGTTTATCTGTTTATCTGAATAAGTAAACCAGGAGTTTCACAACACCTTTCTGAGTGACTCAGAGTATTGTTTAAAGAGTTAGGAAGCTATCACATTCATTATGTGTTTGTCAGCCTCTAACATACTCTGTAGCACAACATTTCACAAGCATAGGAAGACTTCCGGCAGCTTTTCAAATAGTTGCAGAAAATGTGTTTCAATTTAGACCCATTTATCCCTACCTTCCAAAGGAATTTCTTCATTAATACCTCATGCTAGCTATTAAAACAACAGGATGTGATCTACAGTATGGAATTTCATGCATAAACATATTGTAAATCATTCTTACCTGCTGCAAGCTAAGAATAAGTGTTTTAGCACACTGGATTTTGTCTATCTGTCTTGTTTTACTCATTGTTTCTTTAATAATATCACCATAGTCATTGTAATACTAGAAGAAAAAAATAAAAACGGTTAACTTTCCATTTTAGTTGAAAGCATTATACTGAATTCTTCAGAAAATACCACCTAGGATTTGCTCTTAAAAAAAAAACAAAAAAAACCCTTAACACTTTCAAAAGGAAAAAATGTAGCGTGTTCATGATTACATCAAAATGATATCCTCAAACACCTCCAAGATGATTTTTAAAAACTCGAATCAGAAAGTACATCCACTTCTCCCTCCTGTCATCAGTACTACTTTAGAGGCAGAATGACCTATTTATCTTCAAGGCCATGACACATTTGTTAAGGAGACGTGTTTGCCCCTTCAGGGTGCAAGATTAGAATCTAATCTTTTTAGTAACTCCTGTAAGTCTGATGGAGTCTTCTGTTTCCCTGCTGAAAGGAAGCACTTATGGATAGCGTCATAGCCATAATTTACCAATGAAGACAGCTGCTTGTTCCCCTCTAAGTGTTTCAGGTTCAACAGAGACCCAGTTTTTTATTTAGAGATTCGAAATATATGTAGGGCACTCAGAAAGAAGCAGGCTGCACAAATTTTAATTTTTTTAAGATAACCACCAAGGAGCAAAGCTTTATCATGTTCACAAAACGACTGTGCAGGTGGGAATCTCAGGAGGCAAGAGGGGGTTTTATATTTAAATATAAATAGAAACAGATATAAAGATCTCAGGCAGGTGAGAGAGGGACGGGATGGATGGAAGGACAAGCCCATAACATAAGTGGAACTCAAAAAAAACTGCCCCCCCCAAGTTTAAGCTAAAATAATAACCAAATTTAAAATACACCATCAATCAGGATAAGAAAATAAGTTACTAAAAACAACATAAAAGTAACTACCAAGTTTCCTTCTTCCCTCTTTGCCACCCTCACACTGGAGCTGTGAAACTATTCGCAGACATTTTTTCCCTTTTAATAGAAAAAAAACTTTAAAGGCCTACAAAGTAGCAACTCTGGAGCTTTGAATGCCTCACATTTTGAATCAGTTATATTGTAATTTAAAAATACAATAATTAAAAAAATCTACAGCTACTGTATTCTATTAGTTTTATGACGTATCATTACTGACCTTCATATATTGCTTGAAAATGTCTGCAGCTGTATTCATTTCCACCACAGTATATACAATGAGTTTACAGAAAGCTGCAAGCAGGTTTCTTCTTTTGTGCAATGCTTCAATTTTGCTAGCTTCATCATCCTGCTGTCCATCTAGAAAGAGTTCAGAACATGAGAACTGTCAGGTTTAAATATTTCATATTTAAGCATTTCTATATAAAGTGATATGGGGTAACAGTCAGGATTCAGCAAATCAAATCTCAATTCTGACAGCAATGCACTCCACTGCCCACTGACAAGTCCTTTCCTGATGCAGAGACATACATATTTGTGCCTATTAAACCAAACCTTTACCATAATTATCCCACAGGTCCCCAAAACATAAAATGCTTTAATCAGCTGCTGACATTTAAAAGATAAACCTCCCTTTGTGCTCATGCACACCTCTCAATGTCAAAAAAACAAACAAAACCAAAAAATAACCAAACAAAAAAAATAAACCCCATTAAAAAAACCTAAACACCAACAAACCAAACAAAACCAAAAAAGCAGAGACAAATATATTACTTAAAAGGCAAATAAGAATAAATGAAATATATTTTGTACAAACCTGCACTATTATTATCATCATCCTGATCAATGAAAACATGATCTAAAATAAAGCTGAGTAGTTCAGACTGCAATGAAGAATCAGGAGTGTAAACAAGTGGCTCCAACATGTCACGTCCTCCTGTCATAATCTGATGACTGAAGATCATCAACACATCACACAGAATTGTAAAAGCCTATTAAAGAAAAACTTTAGTAAATACTTGCTTGACAACTGGTTTTTATTGAGAATAATGCATTTCTAACTTAAAAATATTTAGAGCCCAGTGGTGTACACAGATCACTTAAGTCCTAAGCTACACAGGCCAAGTAGAAGTCAAAATGTGCATGGGCTCTTACAACAGCTGCTGTATAAAGACCAGGTCTCCAAACAAAAATATTGCAAAGATGAAGCCAACTAAGTATCAAAACATTGTGAATTGAAACATGATGAGGCTGAAACTCCCAAATTCTGCCTGATAAGTATTATATTAAGGGAAGGTGTCTCTAGGTGTCCACTAGAGAACTCTGTGAACACCATGGTACAGCCTCCTTTTTTCCTTCCTTCTTTTAAATTGTTTCAATTACATTTGTAAAACATCTAACAGCTGAGGTCATTCAATCCCTTTAAATCCCAAAGCACATCTTGCTTCCAAAAAAGCCACCACATCTTCATTTTGCTGGCTGAGCTGTGCATTTGACATCAGATTTAAACGTCTGTACTCCACAGCCCCAAAAAGTTCAAGTGTATCAGCACTCAGACTGACACTTCACACTAGCAGACCAGGGCAAGACACTACTTAGTGCTGTACCTCGTCTGACTGTAATCCCTGAAGTACTTGTATGTTAATGAACAGATCTGTTCTCAACCTCTTCAAAGCAAGCAACACTCATTTCCTAGTCACACAAATACACATGCTCCTCTCAGTGCCTTGGGCCCTTTCCTGAGAGCACAGAAGGAAAGCAGAACCATGGCTGTTGCACCATAGGTGTGACTGAGGCAGTTTTGGTTTCTACAGCATTCACCCGAGCATGAGAGTTGCAGAGTATTACTCAGAGCTTCAGTAAATTTTGTCACTTGCACTTTCACAGCCTACACCTTGTGATCTTGACACTAGATACCTCTCCAGCACAGAATATTCTTGTTATAGCAAGAGTTTCAGAAACTGCAGTTGTGAGACTCAGTGGACCAGATTTTCAACTTCAAGCTCGACCAGTTTATTGCTACCTTTTGTAGCAAAAAAGCTCCTGGCTTCCTATTTGCTTAATTTTAAATAGTTACTATCAATAACCTGTGCTCTTCACTGGAGCCTGAAACTCCTATGAATGGCCTGGCTACAAAACCATTTGACCACAAACTGGAAGAGACTCAGCCCCTACACTTTAACCCTTTCCTTCTACCCTGTTATCCTCAGAACAAGACAAATATTCCCCAGGGTGACATCTCTGTTTTTATTTTTTTTAAATAGAACAAAAAACAACCCCCAAAACCTTCATGCCTGCACTCTTCTTCAAAAAACACCAGGACTTTTTAGACCATGCAGGTAGTGCCTGACATTTCAGGCAGGAGTCAATACTGATGTATTTTATGTTTGAAATACCCAAGAACTTAGTTCCAGATAAAACTCACCTCAAAGGACAACTAATTACGAGGGACTGAGTATAAAACTGGCAAAATGAAAACTGCTCACATCTTTTTCTGGGCAGTGTATCGTTGCTGAAGCTTCCAAGCGTTTCCTAGAATGGTTTCCAAATATCTATAACAATACTGTTAAAAACTGACTGGTGTGTGAGTGTACCCAAGGGTGACCAAAACACAAACCCCTACCACTTCCCAACAAAAAAACTTCCCTAGGTTACAGTGCATACATGTGCATGTATGAACACACACTCATGTTAAGTAACCATTGTTTTTCTCCTGATTCAGAGCTCCCCAAAACCCTGGGACTCTGAAGAACTGAGAAATATACTCTGTATGCAGCATCACCATAAAGGGTGACAGAAATTGCACCTTTATGTCCTTACAGGTTTACAGCAAGAGAAGGGAAGCGGTTTTCACAGTTCTTGCATGGATGTGCACATGTGTATCATAGTACAAGTGCCTGAACAGGACAGACAGGACATTCATACCTAAGCCATGAGTATCAGCAAGAGCATCTTTTCAAACACTCTGAGGATAAGCAGCCACTAACCTGTTCCTTAACAGCAGTGTTTACATTGGTCAGGTAGTGTTGACAGATTTGACAGAACACTCTCATCTGCTTCTTTAGACGCAGAAGATCCTCCTTTAAAGAGAAGAAATCCATGAAACAGTTTTGCTTTTTCAATTTTATAGCCACATTTAGCACATGCATTTTCACAGAGCTATCCACCACAGACCTTGTACATAGTCATAACATTCAAGATCACTGCATTATTTGAATATCACAAGCACAAATAAAAATAGCAAACAGCACTTTCCTCAATTTTGTCATCCTGTGTATCACAGAAAAAAAAATAGAAGTTTGGATGAAACAGTGAAGTTATTTATTAAAAAAACAGCAACCAAATACCTAAAAAATACCCACCAACCTTCACCCTTTCCCCTCTCCAACCCGGAGCATAAAGCACTTTTTATTTTTCTTTCAAATCTTTGTATCTTTCAACCCAGAGGACACATTTTAGGTAGCTGTTTAAAACATACAAGGCTACAAGGTATTAGCTTGCTGCTTGGGAATAAAGTAAAACGTCAGGTGAGGTTTGGGGTTTTCTTCCCATCTTCTATTGGGAGAAAAAAAACCAAAAAAACTGAACTATTCATCTCTTCTTTTATTTTAGCAGCTTAAATTATGAAGCCAATTCCCATACTTAGTCAATCTGTTCACAAACAGCACACAGTTAGCAGTTAATTTTGTACCAGAACAAAACAACCACCCAAGCCCATGAATTTTTTTTCAGGCACAGTACATTTCTGTCACTTCTGGTTCTGGGCTTCAACTTCTTCGCTGTTATGTTCCATTGGCACTGAACAGAAATCAATGGAACTTATGTACATACCTATTTGGCAGCAGTCAAGTAGTTAAATATAAATAAACTAGTGGTTCAGAACTTAAAGCTATCAAAACTTTAATTTAGCAAGTTTTGTTATAAAGCAGCAGAAAATAGTGTCAAATAAAGGATCACTTTTCAAGTAAGTTCTCTTCATTCCTGAAAGTATTACAAATTACATTTTACTGTAGAACAGCTATGTTAATCTTCATTTCTCACCTAACTTTTCAGTACTTAGCTCAGTTTCTGCCACCAGGCTTGTGATAAAGCTTTAAACACTGTTACAAAAAGCAAACTGCTGTTTACCCTTTAAAGAGTAAGCTAAGAAAGCCTCCAAATCCTTCCCTCCCATAAGTGGTTCTCAACAACCTACCTACCCACTTCATAGCTGCTATTTTTGGTTCTGGAGATGTTAAAAGCTGTTAAAACCTAAACGTTAAACTGGCTAGCTGGCCAGTATTGAAGATGTTCACTTCTATTTAACACACCTTCAGACTGTAATTACTGAATCAATAAGGACTCAATTATTCACTCAACTAATGAAGTTGCCACACAATAGAAAAAAAGAAAACCCCACCATTATCTCACAAGGGTATTCTGTTATAAAAACCATTACTACAAGCTACATTTGATGCTTCTGTAACTACCAGAAGCTCATACTCTAAAATAAAGGGGGCAAAATGTATACATCCTCATATTAGCTTATTGTAATTACAAACTACAATTTATTGACTATAAATTATTAATGTCATGAATTATCGTTTTTCTCTCTGGTAAATTATGACACATGCCTACAAACTTTTTTCTTAAATTAATTTTAATTATGGTAAAGTGTTTTTAAAAAAACTGAAGAATTTACTTATTCCATCTCTGTCATAAATAAAGGATGTACTATCAGTAACTCCAAAAATAAGTGCAACTCCAGCATAAATTTCCAGTGAAAGAGCATTAAAATGTACCCTTCTTACAGAATTGTAAAAGTCCTGGTAGCTTGGTTATGACTTTTTTTTCCATTATCAAAATGTTTCAACACTTATGACCTCCATTCTGAACTGTCCAGCCTTTCAAAAACTATCCTTCATTAGGCAGTTCACACAGCAAACCACTGAATCACCCTCTTCAAGCAACGCTGTCCAGTGAATACCAGAAACTTTAATCCTTCCTCCAAGATTTTTCAAGAAGTGAAATTAGAAAGATGACATTTGCCAGAGCTCTGCCCTTCAAGATGACTATACATAGAACCAGAACAGGCCCTCCTATTATTACCTGGGAAAGTCTGAAATGTAACCTTAGCTTTTCTTGTCTTTAACACCACATTTAAAGGGCCAATGAAGAGCTAAGTATGACTGCACCATACTGAGCAATATGAATACTACAATATTGTGTAAATTCTTGTACCTCACTGACTTGCCATTGATACTTCAGTTTGTGAATGAATTCAAACCCACTACTTGAGAGCAGAAAGAGACTCGACTGTGTTTTATAATTGGTATTTTACCCTTCTTAGCATAGCTACTGTGCTAGATGAATTGGTATTGCATTTATTTACTACAATTACTTTAAAATTCTGTCAAAATAAACATATTACTGGCATTTAAATAATAAAAACATAATGAGTTAGAGAAATATGAGGTTTATAAGTCAAGCACTCCACTACTAAAACTACGAATTCTGAAGAAGTTATCAGAAAAGCAGATTTAGATGGGTACTGATAAAAAAAAAAAAAAACCACATTCCTAGTCTTAATTCCATCACAGTTCCCACTGGATGACACTGCAGGTACGTACAAATGTTTGTTTACCACTACAACAGGAGCAAGGCATACCTTTGTGGAACTGCTTTCAGTGACTTTTGCTAGCTGCCAAAGGATTACATAATGAGTACACTGCAGTGCGTGAATAACAATCTGAAATCAAAAGGAAAAAACACATTGGATGACAAAGGCAAATAAATGACAGCAATAAAAGCTATTTATTGTTGTACCTAAAGAACGTATTTTAACCACAGACCTGTTCTGGCATGTCTCCATTTTCAATGCCAGTTTTCAATAGCTTGTAGTTGCAGCCAAACAAGTCCCATCTTGATAGGTCATGAGCACTGCGAGCATTAGAAATGAGACAAAGATGTAAACTAAGCAATATCTTTTCTGCAATTTGATGTTAAGTAGTACTAAAAGGTTAACTATAGTAAAAATAAATCAATAAACCCACAAAAAAACCCTTAGCCCAAACAGAAACACACACACCACCACATACAGAAAAATAAATAAAAAAACCCCAGATTTCAGTTTTGTATCTATTTCTTCACATATTCAAAATGTGTCATGTTCTGCACAACTCTCCACAATGTACACTAAATAAACAAACTCCAAGTTGTATTAAAAAGATATATTAAATTACAACAAATCAAACCCACCCAACAATAAATCCTGACAGATATTTGCAGAAGCCTACTTACTTGTGAAAAGCAGTGATTCTCTTCAGTGTTGACAAGACTTGATATGCATCATCTTCATCAGGTTCCTCTCCCTATTTAATAATCATATAGTAAGATATCCCAAGCAATATATCCTAAGAAAACTCCAGAACTCAAGAATAGTTAAAAAAAAAACCCAAACCAAAACCCCAAACCTTGTCTTCCCCCCCAGCCCCTGTGAGGAAAGGGGTGTTGATGTCAGGGACAGGCCCTGTGTCTGAATTATTTATATATGACATATTTGTTTTTCGAAGAGTTGAAGACTGAGAGAGAGAAGACAGCAGTTCACATTCAGAAACAGTCAGCAGGAGAAAGAGGGGAGGAAGGAGAAACAGGAGAAAGAAAAAAACACAACACACATCTAGGCTAGCAGAACACAGTGTATTATGTAGGTGCTTCCATCTTCTCTGAAGAATCCAGCAGAGGCCACTGTCAGACAATAGATACTGGACTAGATGGGCCACAGGTCAGTACCTCAATCTTAATTTAATCACAGAAAAAAAAAGTTTGAGAGAGCTAAGGTAAGTTTTTTGTACTAATTTTTCTCACAACTTCTGACAAATTTGCATTTGGAGAAAGGAGTAAAAAGGAAAAGGTCCAAAAAGTATCTGTTTAAGCACATACAACTATCTTAAGGTCACAGAAACTCCTCCTCAGTGTATGAGAAAAACTGCAAGTCCTATGTGTTTCACTCCTCTGTAGTTGCACAACCTTATCTGTGGATTTCAACACTGAAATGGTAACACCAGAATATTGCTGTTTTCCTTCAAGCCAACTGTCTGATGCTTCGTTTCCTTGCTTTACCTCTTACTCTTTCTTTTGCTTACAGAGGGGGAAATAATGGATTATTAGACACATTTCCTATATAGTCCACATATGCCTGGGGTTTCTAGAGTGGAATCCTAGTTCAGGCCAAGGAGCAAGAGGAATGGGAGTAATGCTTGATAAAAATAAGTCTGTATCTGAGAAGTGTGTAGAATGAAGTCATCTAAAAGACACTTCCCATGCTCCATATCACAGATGAGGAGGAGGAGAAACAAGTTTAGTCTGAATGTCCGAGACCCCACATAGTGAAGTTAACTCCTGTATCAGAAAATTCCCTCTTCTGATTAGAACAGTGTGGGAACAAAGTGATTTTTAAGCTACTAACTGAATCTGCTGGCATCCAGGAAGGGAGGGGGAGCGTTTGCAAGAGATTTTTATTTTTAACAGCAGCATGCATTCACAGGCAAGACTAGCAACACTAGTACATCTGAGAAGAATTCTAGTAGAATTAGTGCTATATCTCTTAAAAACATGAGCTTCAAAGCCTAAAGGTGAAATGTTTATGTGAATTCATAGCTCATTTGAAACTTATCTCAAATTCCCCAGACACTTGTCAAAAGGAGACGAAAATAAAAGAACAGTCTGAGTTCACCTTATCACAACAATGACACTGTTGCATTATTTGAGCTTAACAGTTTTGAAATTCAGAGGGAAGTTCCCATCCTTAACTTTTTGTCTTGCAGAAAAACATACTGGAAGTATTTACAGGGGCAGGAAAAGTTGGTCTTGCACATTAAAATACCTCTTGCAGGAAGTCTTCAAGAAGTCGATTAAACTTGTCTGCCAGCTCATCTATTAACTGACTTCTTGCAATGTCAACCCTGTTAAAGATGGTGAATTCTTCATTACAGAGAGCGTGGTATGTTTTTGAACAGGCTTCCAAAACATCTATGTCTGTGTGCTTCTCCACAATATCCCGGATCTGTCGCAGTAAGGCATCCAAATGCTGCAAGGAAGACGAGGCATGGGTGGGGGGAAATGTATTCATATATTATATGCACACAAACAGACACACATGTGTTTTTAATAAACCTTAAGGAATTTTAAATGAAAAATTCAACTTATTACTTTTGTGACTATGATACAAAACACTTCTAAAAACTTCTGAGTAAATTAAAAAGCTATTTAGCAAAAATTAAGTAGGAGCTTGGCAAAGACTAAAGATTCAAAGCCTCTTGAGTCACGAAGAATTTGCAGTTGTCAGTATGGTTTGATCTAACACTTGGATTTGCAACAACAACTGAACAACACAAAAGCATTTATTTCCCACTCACACAAACATACATGGTCTTAAAAGCTGCAGAACTGAAAGCTTAGTTTAAATAACACTCAGGTGTCAAGCACTGAAACCAACTTCAGTCATTCTTCCATAGCCTCCCCTCCACCTGAGTTGCTCACTGCTGCTCTACCACTGCTCAGCTACTCTGTCAATCAAAAACTCCATTACTTTTCTGACCATAATGATTTCCAGCTACTTGCTCCTCAATACAGCAAAATAGTGCATCTGAGAAGGAGAAAACTGAGATGTGAATAGCTTACACCCAGTTTATCACCAGAGCAGATAAAACGAGAGCAGTAGCTACATGATTTGCAATCTGGTACTTTTCCCCTTTTTCAGGCAATGAAGATGGTGGTTTACTAGATTCAATGATGTGGAAATCAACACTTCTCAAGCTATCTCTACAACCTTTATCTGTCAGGCAGCATACTTCAAACATGACCATAACCCAACAATACATGCTCCTCCATAAAGTTCATCTAATCATCAAGATTCTGTTAAAACTCACCAGGCAAGCCCTAGAAAACTCAGCTTTCAGTACCTCTAATTGCAGCCAGTCACAGCTCATTCTCAATAAGGATTATGATAAATCAAGTCTGACAAAAACACACAGCTACAACAATGACTGAAATTACAGTGACTAAGTCTGAATTCTGTTTTTTTTCTCTTTTTGTGTTAAGTATTACTGAATGTTACTTTACCTTTTCTAATCGCCCCGTTGTATAAATTTCCAAATCAAAGTACTGTGGCAACTGCAGTAAGTTGGTGACTTTTTCTGCATCTACAGAATACTGTAAAATTGACAGGGAAAAAAGTTTTAATTAAAAAGTCTTGGACAACACAATTCATTATTCACCAATCAAGTATTAATAAAGACTAGTAAGAAAAAATGAAGACTTGCACAAGCCATACAGTTAATTACAGAAATTATACTTGCTAACATTTCAACAATAGTCCATCAGCAAGAAATGGAATTAAACCTACCTTTGCTAGCAACTGAGGAAGTGCCACTGCAAAAAGTTCAGTAATTTTTGTCCTGTCATCCAACTGGGTTTTCTTCTCCTTTGCTGTCAGCACCTAAAACATCAGTATTGTAAGAATGTTACAACTAAAAGTTTTGACGTTTGAAGTTTTCATTATTATTAATGAAACCACAATTATGTACACAAACCTTCTAATAACACTGTAAAATACCATTTTTTAAAAAAAAAGCCATATAAAAACCGCCTCAACACTCAAAAAATGCAATTCAAAGTTACACCTAATGCTACTGAGATTATCTTGAAAACAAAAGGGACAATCTAGAACAAAGTTTCCCCTCCCTGCAACAAAATACCCTGACATGAATGCTTGGTAAGAACAGCAAAACTTTCCGTTCACTTACAACTTTTAATGTTATTTACTCAATTCATATGTCAATTTTATCTTCATGCAATTTTTCTATCTGTACCTAAATGGGCTTTTTATCAAAAGCTGTACTAGTCTTGAAAGCAGCTTCTCTCCCTCCTTCATGCCCCTGTGAAAGAGGGCTGCCTAAACTTGATAGAACTGGAGAAAAGCCAACTGGTGGACTGTCCTCCTTCCAAAGATACTAAGAAGTATATTCCTTTCCCTCATTTTGCATTCTCAGATTGAAAATAGTTTTAACTTTCCCAAACATTCATTTTCATTCTGCTTTCCAACAATACTTCTTTCAAAACCAGTTCTGTATTACCTTCAATAGTTAAAACCAAAGCAGCAGTCCAAACAGTATTAAAAACATCCAGTTTCTCTGGACTTTGGTGACTATCCAGGTTAGCAAGACACTAAACTGGAGACCAAAAGTGAATTTCTTAATTCAGTCCCTTCAGCAACAACAGCTTACAACCTTCTTGTTCTCAGTGTTCCCACAAAACCATTCCCACATCTCTAGACAAGCAGCCCATTGCTTCCTACCCTTTTCCCTGTTCCTCTTCCCACAGGAGGGTGACATTCAGCTGCTTGCCGAATTGTACAAAGCATTATTTCAATCAGTGCACTCTCCTGTCTGTCCGTTAAAGCTGAAATGCAAGACACAGATGTTAATGAACAGCTTGTTAGTTTCATCTTCTACAAGTATTACCAGCTAAGGATCAAAATATGTTTGGTTTTTTAGAGGGAAAAAAAAAAAAAGAAAAGCATTTAGGTCAAATAGCTCATTTCGAGAGCTGGGGGTGGCACAGGGAATAGACAAAATAAGCACCTTATAAAACAATACAAGAACATATTTAAAATTGAGGGACTATCACTGGATGAGTCACAGGACAGGATGAAACAAGTACCAACTTTTATAATCATTTTAGTCCCTTTTAATTGCTCAGAGGTTCATTTACTAGGAATGATGAATTACAGAATTATGTAATTCAGGGGCTTTCTTGGGTTTTATTGTCATTAAAGAAATGACAGCATTTTTCCATAGGGTGGTTTTAAAACACAATAAATGAACCAGTTTCACAAGCAACTTGGTCTCTCTAATGCCAGAACTGCAGCCTGAACCTGCAGAACAAAAGGGCAGCTGGACATTACACACTCCCTTCTCTTCTGTCCCTCGTCCTACCATTATTGTTCTATGTCCCACTTCCACACCAGAAGTGGTCTCCTCACATTTTATACTTCATATTAGTGATTATAGTCATGTAAAAATAGAGAATATTTGGGGACTCAAATGTAAACATCATATTTCCTTATAAATTGAGACTAACAGAAACAGCCTAACAATATAAAGATCTATGAAAAAACTCTTACGTTCTTCTCCATTGAGAGGCTCCTCCAACAGAAGACTGTTCATACATTCCCAGTCCTTCAAGAGGTCTGTTGCACAATCCCACATACTGTCCACAAGATACGCAGCATGTTCATGCAACTAAAATGAGATCAGATTAAGGTATTTTGTTACCAATAATCAAGTTCATTACAGTACTTGCTATAATAATGGGATACTTTTGCTCATTTTGTACCTGTCTGTGGGAAAAAAAAAAGGAAAATGTTTCAAGTTTCAGCAGAAGCCTCTCTTCCCCAGTTAGCTGAACTAAAAAGAGCGAAGAATAGTCCTACAGGATCTGTGAGAACTTGAAGAATAGGAGAGGGTGGTGGGGTTGTTCCACCTATACATTCTCATGTAGACTGACAGAAGAATATCTGTCAAGGTAGAGTTCACAGCCCATCTCAACACTGTGAACTGGGCAGGTCCTTCATATAAACACAATTACATGAAACAGTCATTTGATTCCTGTGTTTCTCAAGTAAAAGGAAAACCAGGACACATTCATGGTTATTAACCAATGAGTGGTGAAAATAAAAATAATAAATTAAATAAAAATATAACTCAAACAAACTCCTACAGAACTGAACTCCAAACTGAACCAAATCACACACCACAGTAACAAAGATACCCCTGAAATTCAACTTACTTCACTTTCCAAAAAGAAAAACACTAATGTCTTCACAAGATTAGCATTGGGACTTTGTCTTCCCCTCCTTTTAAGTATTCCATCATCTTCAGGATCTCTGCGGCTGAAAAGCCTAAAAGAAAAATTTCAGGACAAGTTTCTTCCTCACTGCCTTTAGCACTGTCAATTCACATAGGGCTGTTTTGGTTTGAAACAGACACACACAAAATATTATTTTGCTGCTTCACTCCACATTTTATTTTGAAAGGAAGTAATTTGGGACAAGTATCATTCAAACTATACCACATATGCTAAACTGGTATTTCACTGATTGTTTCCAGTGGAAACTATAGTTCAAACAAAATACTTTACAAACACAGGTGATAATCAATGATGGATTGATGGCTACAAACGGGAAAATATTCATCATGATGCAAGCCCATGTTTTAGGTACCAAATTATGTGAGCATTTTATCATGTCTCAGAACACAGAAAGGGTGGGAAAGGAGAAAACAGAGGAATATTTGTTATTATATTTCAATGTATTATTATAGTTTTATTATATTTCCTGGCTTCAAGATTACTCTCTATTTCCCATTCATAAAAACTACAGCAGTTCAAACACTACAGTAGTGTTACGTTTTCTGTCCATAATGTTTTAAGACCACCTCATTATTGAGTTTTTTCTCAATTAAAACTAATGAGAATCATAGTAGTAACACACACACTAAAATCCACAGGAACAAGAATTAACTCTAAGTTCTCCATCTTACTTTTTATAAAGAAATTCCCCTGCGGCAACTGCCACTGGCCGATGAGCTGAATAAACCAGATGGTAGACATTTTCACAGTCTTCTGCAGTCAGAACTTCTTCACTACTCCTAGGAGTGGGGATGGCAAGGAAAGAGGAAAAAAAACCAAAACAGAACAGCAGTCAATAGAGTATGAACTGTGGCAAGGGAGATGGAAATGAAGAAGCTAACCTTTTCCCTTCAATTTAGCATCCTAAAACCCAAAACAAGGTACTGTAGTTCCAAAGCCTTCCTGACCAAAAACTACTGATGAAGTAAGAGCATTTGGCATGAGATTAGGCTCTGACGTTCAACTACTGTGTCATGTTCAATGCATCCTGTATTTCTTCAGATGAAATATTCCACGATAGTTTTAAATTAGGTAGAGTGAATTCTAAGTTTCTAGCCTTTAGCTGTGGTAGATACATAACAGCACTGCTCCAGCAAGATTAATTCTGTATTTTTGATTTGTTCAAGTATAAGATGCATAGACATGTCTCTAAACTTTAGATTATGTGCATTCTGTCAAGCTGCTGTCCTCATGCATAGGTATTAGAAATACTTTTAAGTTTTCATTTTTGCTGTAGGTTAGATAAGGAGATATACAGGTACTTACTGTAAAACAAGAGTGAGTAACTTTATTGCTTGGACTGCAACATCATATTCTTTGTCAAGAGTCATAGACACAATTCTATCCTAAGAACACAAAAGAAAGTATTTTCAAAAGAGGAAAGAAGTGTAATGCAACTTCAGAGAAAAAACAACACACACATATACACTTAAAAATACAAAGTTACACTAACCTTGAACCGACTGGTGAAGAGTTCCAATTTGGAATTAAGCTCTTTATTATAGTAAAGCCCTTGCAAAGCAGTTAGGCATTTGAGTCTTACTTCCCCTTGCTAAAATAAAATTAAGAACTGGATTAAAAGTCAAGAATAGGATACAGATGTGATCTTCAAATCATACAAGTTTCTTTTGCAGTTTGAATTAATTCAAAGATTAATTATTGTCAAGATATACTATCAATGATCAAATATCAGTATTATGTCTTGGTAATGATGTAAGAATGTGTCCTTGTTTGTACTGAGTCAATGAAACAGAAAAACCCCAATCTCTTACTGCAGCTGGCATCTCAGTAAGTCAAAACACACTTCCTTCATTCTTTAGATGTACTCTAAATACTGAAGATACTGCTACCTAGAAGTTCTGGGTTTCCTTTCACTTAAACTAAAACTGGCAACATCTGCATCACCTAAGATTAACCACCTAAGAGACTAAAAAAAGAGACCATCCCTTGTTAGATCAGAGAAATACTCCTCCTGAAGTACAAGACCTACTTGAGTAGATAACATGTTTCAAGGTACAGATAGAGAAATACTTTCCAAAAGTCTAGGACAACTGACTTCACAGTTCCTTATCACCCCACTGCCAGAGGATTTTTCCTACCAAACCTATGAACAGCACAGCAGGAGTGAACACTTCTCATTTGTTTCTCTTCGAATTTGATAGCTTGAAGTCTCCAATGCAAGAAGTGAGACAGTGTGCTGACTCAACAATGAATCAAGAGATACTTGTAAACTGTATCTGTTGACTGCTCCAAGCAGAGAATAATCTCTAGCCGATAAGTAACAGCTTGAGGCTCCCACCAGCACAAAAGGGGACTTTTCCCATGCTTTTTACAGCTAGCTGAGGATGCTAAAGAGTTTCTTAAACTTGACAAAAGAGAAAAACTCTTAGGCTATATGACTGGATTATTCAATGTGAAGTGCATTAATTTTAAATAGTTAAGTATTATGAAGTAGAGGTCTGTATCAGCAATAAATAAATAGAAAAAGCCTTTCCCTTACAAATAACAGTTACTTAAATATCTATATATACACTTTCTAAAACCATTCAAAAGAGTCAAGTTTATTTTATACATATATCGAAAGACCAGTGCTCCCAAGTGATAAGAAAAGCAGTGACTGCTTAAAACAGTTAAGAGATCAGAAGCTAGTCTGGCAAGATCAACAACAAGAACTGTGGAGTTAGGCTTCCTGATTCTGCTCCCCCTCCTCAGTGCAGCTTACCTTATCATGCATAGTCCACCCTACGTATTTTAAGTAGCTGTCATTGAGAAAGGCATCACTGTACATCTTCATCCATATGCCAATCTCTTCGATACAGATAGCTCTGATTTCAGCAATTGCATCTCTGTGGAGAAAAGTGGGGCAAAAGGGTCAAACAGGTGGATAATTATAAACACCTTGTCATCACCTTCAAAATAAATTAATGAAGCTACAAATTACTAAGAGAAACTTACCGGTATCTATGCACAAAAACACCTTTAAATATTGCATTCATCATGTTTTCTATTTCATCCTGATTTTCCTGAAGCTGAAAGAACGAACAGAGTACATAAAAAGTGAGCAGCACTTTTACAATCAGATCAGATCGTGCTGATGCTAGACAAACTGAATTCACTTAACATTTGCAAGTGTGGCCATTAAATCCTTTCCTGAAAAGTTCACAAATCTGTTTCATATACAATATGCTATTATTGAAGGAATTGCATCTACAGCAGCATACAAGCTTGAGTAATTCTGACCACTGGAAAACTGTTCAACTGTAACAAAAGTATCTTAAGTTTCTGCAAACTTCTTAAGAAACCTTTATTTAGTTATCTAGTAAATGTTTCAACCTGATACATGTTTTTACGCACATGGGTTATTAGAATAATACCCAAATCATGTGAACAGCATTACAAGTCTTTTCTGTATGCTGAAGAATTTGTCATCCACTAACACCACATATACATGAAGAACTTTGCAAATGGCTACTTGAGAAGCATATACTATGGTTTGAATAAATCTTTCCTCTGATTCATTACTTAATGAGAGAAAAAAAATGCAGAAACTGAGTAAGGTATTGCAAAAAAGTTAATTTAAGAATATGGAGCTGAAAAATAATGGAGGAGACAAATCTAGTCAGAGTAACACAGGAGCAAGACATGCAAGTAAGCTGAGAAATGATACATTACAGCACATAAAACTGTATTTCCTTTGAAAATGTAAGAAAGTCAGTTAAAAGGATTTGAAGATAACTAAATACTGTCAGTGCACAAGTACAGATCAAAGTATTAAAACAAGACATGCAGAAAGAATCAGTGAATAAAAGTGAGGTTTAGTACTGGATAAGGCCAAAATAAATTAATGAAACAAAACCTGAAATCAAATAAACAATTGAATGTTACTTTGAACCTCACTTTCATATACTATAAGAAAAACAAAATCAAACCAGAACTAGACAAGCTGGTAAGAAGTCCTAAAAGCCAATGTATGCAAGATTGACTGAGACTGGGAAGAGTCTTGATTTTCACATCACTGCCTTGTATATCTATGTATTATTTTTAATAGGGCTGGTCCTGCACAGGCATCTAGCACAGCTACTAAAAAAGGGTTGTTTGAAGGATAATTCTCAAACTGCAAGATCTTTGTGAGATGATGAGAAGACAAAGTTGTTACTTAATCTGAATTGTTAGGAAAGTAAAAACACTAAGAGGTAACAGTACAAAAGCTGAAGAGCAAAAGTGAGATGCTTCCTTTGATCAAGGTTATTTCTTACGTCTTAAAAAATAAAACAAGCAAAAAACCCCAAATGAAAACAAACAAAAAAGACCTCCAATTAAAACACCAGTTAGTCCCAAAATAAAAACTTATTGTAATTTTTGTTACATATTTGAGCTCAGTTTAGGAAGCTACTGAAGGAATACAAGGACTACAAATTTGCTAACTTTATTAGGACAGCACTACCTGAAAAATTTTTAAGAGTCTACATTTATGTCTTTTTACAGAAAACCAGATGGTAAGAAGCACCTTTCAAAGTTTTTCAAACATTAAATATGAACAGCTTCAAGAATGAAACAGAGGGACTACATTACTACATTTACAAAAGAAAAAAAAATACAAAAAAAAAAAAATTAGCTACTGTCATTTATCAAAACTCATCCTATCCACACCAACTAGAGTTGTACTAACCTCCTTTCTTTTCTGTAGTAAGAGTTCCAGCCTGTCATTAGCTCGTTTCCCAATTATTTTATTTCGTTCTGCTTCGTACTGTCGTTGTGTGTTGTCCATGTTAATACTAAGATTTAATGCCACATTCACTAAAGCAGTCATCAGCTTCATGGCTACAAAAAAAGTGGGGAAAAAAAGAACAAATATTAAAGATTACCTGATCTAAGGAAAAACAATAAAAATCTTGACACTTCCTCCCATCAACCATTTCTATATTTATGAAAATATATTCACTGTAAATTACTTGATACACCAACTTTAGCAGTTTTACTAAGCACTGCATCATTACTCATCAACACAATAGATGAAAAACTGACATGACATTCTGTCAATATTTTAATAGTATTAAGCACTATTGACAAATTGAGATATTTAGTATTCCATGATTAAAATCATTCAGCAGACTGAAATTACCAAATCATTCAACCTCAAACATAAAAAGTTTCTTCCTTCAAAAGCAAATATCTTAGACAACCAATCACACCAACCTTTTTCCCTCAATTTAATTTTAATGAGGTAGTTTTCTTTAAATATTCCTCTAGTTGCAGAAGCAGAGAAAGGACATTAGGCAACTAGAAGCCAGAGAACTGACCAAAATGTAAACTACATTTGGGTGGGATTTTTCTGTATTATTTTATTTCTAATCAACCCTTTTAGAAAAGGGTCCAAATACACCTAATTACAGAAACCAGGAGGTGGTCAATAGTGTACTTGTTTTTCTTATCAACTTTTGTAGCAACCAGGCATTGCAGAACTTGCACTGGCAGAGCACACAGAACAGCACGAAGCATCTATCACTAGCATAAAGTTGATGAGTAAGGCATAAAGACATGCAGATCTATCAAAATACTGTCACACTGATCTCCAAGGATAAAGATGAAAAGAACAAGTCTGAGATAATCACAGAAGCCAAAATTACTGCAGATAACAGTAAATATGAATACAAGGATTTTGTTGGCTGTCTCTATCCAATAGAAAACAAAATCTTCAAGAATACAAACTCTAATCTCATGAAAAGCACAAGTAATTACACAAAATAAACAGAACTGAGTACTGACGAGAAATGCAAACACACTGCTGATAATTATTTTATGTGACAGAAATTAACAGGCAACAGGGCAACTTCTGCAACCTGTACTCAGGCAGTACTCAAAAAAGCAGTTAAAACTTTTTCTTTAAAACTAAAATCTGTATTAGTCAGAGTACAACAACCAAATTGATGATACAGCAGAAAAAGGATATTCTCCTAAAATAAAAGAGTTTGTTCCTCTCTCTGTAACAAATGCCTTGGCTAGTGGGACTCTCATAGCAGCAGCTTGATGCACAGTGTGAATGAATATTCAAGAGGGATGATTGATCAAACTGATCAGATAGGACTGAAGCTGGCAGCTAATGAGCCAGTTTCAGTGAGGCTAATGAGAAGTATTTCCAGAGCGACAAAATCTTAACTCCACATACAGTCTAAATTCACCCTGTACAGACCAGAATGGCTGTAAATAGCTTACATAGGTGGACTGCTGCACAGTGCCATCAGTGACCCTTCGTTAAGCAATGCAGGTTTAGGACTTTCTTGTCCAAGAAGCTTATCCTTTGTCCATATAATGATGCATTTATTTAAAACACTCCATTATTTACCTCATAAGGCATTTCCTTGGAACTTCACAGATTTGGGGGGCAGGGGGAAATCACATAAAAAGAGGACAATTACATAGAATCACAAAGAAATTTTGTGACTGTGCCACTGATGAAGCATTCTTTTAAATTATTCCTAATGCAATTAATAGAAATGTCACTTTCAATTGCATTGTGCTGTGGCCTCAATATACAGCACAACTTAAAATCGTAGTAAAAACTGCATCCCATCTGAAATATGTTTGATTTAATGCAGAGCATAACAGATTCCACTGTGTTTGAGGTTAAAAAGATACCTACATCCTTATTACAACCAAAGACAAACTTATAGAATCAACTGAAAAGTTTCTATTTACTTTTCCTACTAGACTTAAAGCTAAGAAACAATAAGTACTAGAAAAACTGGTAAAGAACACTTTTAAATAGTGCTGTGGTTTTCAGAAATGAAAACCCGCTAAAGACAGTATAAGAAAGCTGGACCAAACCAAGCTGCATTAGAAGAAAATTGTATCATGCAATCAAACAGAAGCTGAATGTCAAATTTCAAGAAGTTCAACCAGAACAATTCTTTCCTGTGCCAGATAAACATGAAGTAGAAGCAGTAAACAGTTACAGAGAACTTACTGACCTGCCAGTGTGCTGGTGTGCCGAAACGCTCTGACTTGTGAGTCTGACAGCCCCGTGAGCAGGGAGATGACAGTATCCATCATATATTCATCATATATGATGCTATATTGACACTGTCGGACGAGAACTCCAATGAACTCACAAAAACTGGATTTGAACTTCTTCCACTGGGGACCAGCCATAGTTAGTGGATAATCTCCACTATCCTATAGGAAAAAAGAGGGAAACGGGAAACTCGAACGTGTTAGAAGTTAAAAAGTTAACTGAAGATTAAAAAGAGAAGTGTACAACTTTGAAGCCAAAATCTGTGATGCCATAAAAATGACACTAGAAGAATGTGATTCCACAAATACATATCTACTTTGCAGCTTGGGCTTGTTCCACAGAGCCAACGTTCCACAAGTCCTACCAGAAAAACTGCACATAGGCAGACATATTGAAATAAATACTAATTCCTTCTTTCTGTCCCACTCCCAAAGAAAAAAAAAGTTAAAATACCCTTCATACAAACCTGCTTCAGGTTACATTAGAACAAAAGAAACATCACATGAACAGTTAGCTTACATGTTCAGGAACATTCAGTTCTTGACCATAATACAGCTGAACAGGCAAATGCTCACATATCAGACTGAAAATTCCTGAAGTCATAAAGTGACCTACTCTAACACCTTGAATATAGCAAGTGTGTGTTCTTCTCCCAGTTTGGGAATCTTTACATATAATGGTAAAGATGACATGGGGAGGAAATCAATCATTTCTATGAGTGCTTCTGTGATCAGCTTCTTTAAGAGGCTAAACGACATTACAGGTTCAAAATTAAGAAAGTATCCATGAAAAGGGATTAGAAATCCAGGACTTGTTCATTTGAATTCTGCTACAAGAAGCAGCAAGTCTAACAGGTCAAAAAAAAAACCAAAAAAAGAACCCTGAACAAACAGTCCTAGATGAAGCTGTGTAAATTTCATATACTATTGGCCTTAGAGTAATCAAACCTATTTATGCATTAAGATAATTCTAATGAATACTAGAATCCTTTTAAACCAAATCCTATTATATTTTCCCCCTCTATGAAAGTTACTGATTTTTTTTTTTTTTGATTGGGTGGGAGTTTGTGTGTGGGTGTGTAAATTATAGCCATATTAGGCAAATTGTGAGAGCAGGTTTTAAAGCTACCTTCAAGTTCTTTGAAACAAAGAGTGAAAGGAGTATCACTCAAAACCAAAGAAAAAAAATTTAAAAAAAAAACACCCTAAAAACCAATGCAACTCATCTATCCCACCACTTACGGGAACAGAAAGTGACTGTTTAAATGAAGTTACAACCCCCATGAAAGGCAAAGCATTAGTCTTCAGCTGGAGAATAATCAAACTGAAATCCCCAGAATTTGTAGATTAATGAATGCATAGAAATAAATTTAGCAACCACTTTAAGAGCTAAAGACTTCCAGGCCTCACACACAGCACAGGAAGAGAGAGACATCCCACACAGCCCCACAGTAGTAGGAGTTACCACTATTCAAAAACTGAAAGCCAGTATTGATTTCTTAAGCCATTAATAAAACAAGTTATATGCATGCAGAGCTTTACTTCCTAGTCTTCCAAGTTCAGTGAAATAAGGGAGCTCAAGATTTTCACTCATAAGAGCCCTGTTATTTTTGCAGCTAACCTTACCCTTGAATGAAACTTGTAGCAACATGATCCAGTAAAATTAGGGCAGGTAAAGGAAAAAAATTGCTATCAATATATTATCAGGACTTCATTAAGTTACCTCATCAAATTCTTCAGTCATTTTTCGGATTATTTCAGAATTCTGCATATGTCGGAACATCTCTGCTGTAACAACTCCTACAATTGAGATATTAGTTTATTAGCACTTTGAATGAGAAAGAGGTAGATGGCAGATGACATCTCCTGCTACAAAGCAAAAGTTATCCATTTTCAGCTAACCTACAGATTACGCATCTATTGAAGAAGCTGCACTTTTTTTTTACTTCAGCATCTGTGCATAACAGTTCTAACTCTTCTTCTTTCATACATAGGGATTATTATTATTTTTCAAAAGTTTGTGTGCATGTATATCCACATCTAGGATTTATTCATGAAGTCAAAGATATTTGCGTCAGACCTCTTCATCAGCTGAGACTACACTAATCTGAATTGACCTTTCAGGACTCAAGATTCTAAATGGTATAAAGCAATTTTCAGCAGTTCTATTGCTACTAATTATCTTCTGCACTGAAATAAACACACTGATTTCATGCAATTTCTGTTCGTCTTAGCCTCAAATTATTCAAGTGTAAATGGTGATATAAAAACCAAATAGATCTCCTGAAGTTTACTGCAACTGTATTGCCAAATTCATGCCAGGGATCATCTCAGAAAGCGATAACAGATTCTGTAGTTGTGTCTGGTAACAATAACCAAAAGGTCACTGCTCTGGAAAGCGCAGCCAGCAGCTGAGGAATGCC
>NW_008587962.1:90248-92545 GCF_000691845.1 Merops nubicus
CACTCACGTTAAGAGTTTATCAGGACAGGGAGACGCTCAAGGAGAACAAATTACAACCAGTCCTACTCTACCAAGCACAGTGGGACTGCAGGGTAGGCTACCTTAAACTCAGCAGAAGTAGGTGAGGAGAAAAATAGAGGACATGGAAACGAAGAAAGAAAACCAGAAAATAAAGAAGCAAATAAAATATGAAAATATAAAATTTCTGTAGACAGGCAACCATGAAGCTGCTCATCGTAGCTTTTAGATCAAGCACCTCTACAAAGGCTGTGAGAACAATCTTAACACACTCAACATAAAAGCAATGAAAAAGCAGTGAATAAGAATCAGAGTATAATATTACTTAAATGGATGAGTAAACATTTCAGTAGCTTACCTTTGCAGCCCGAACACTGAATAAAGAAGTTGATGAGATCAAGAAGTGCTATATCTCTGTCATGTTTGTATGACTCTATCCAGTCATCCACTACAGACTGAAAAGAAACAAATATAAAAGCACTGTTTAGTTCTCAAAAATTGAAGGCAGTTGGTGTTATTTAACTGCTTTTCCAGTGCTGCTTGTTCCTTCCATAAATAATCTGTAGATTTAATACAGAACAAAATGTTTAAATGATCCTTCACTGCCATAATATCAGTTTTCAAGAAACTAATTTTATTCTATAAACAGATAATTATGAAACTCAGTCCTACAGCCACTTACTTTTGAGGAAGAATACAAAGTTTTCTTCCCGCCCTCCCCCCCCAACCTAGTAACAGTTCTCTAAAGATACTATTTAGTTGTTCAGTTCCAACATCTGTAACTCCCTATAATCTTCAAAAATGTTGCCCCTTTGATGATCTGTGCTCCACACACACTAGCCATAGCAGGATGAACAGCACTGCCCTATGCTGCATGAACAGTCATTATTCTGTATTACTAAACCAAACAAACAAAAACATTTTACTAAAAACCTTATAGGAAGCAAATCAATAGCAAACTTGTGGTAACAGTTGTGAGAAAACAAAATTTACATGCAGTGGTTTAAACCATCCATGTGTATAGTACAAACTGTCTACTGCAGAAATCATAAAAACAAACATCTACAATTAACTAACACAGGCACAAGAGACTCATTTTAGTATCAAGCTCTCAATCTTGAGTTTTTTTTTATATGCTGATACCCCACCCTAAAATCCAGTGTCACTCTAAATGAAGAGAGATGATGCAATAGCTCAATTTCCAAAAGACAACTGGATTATGCACCACCTCCAACATCTCTCCTCAAGTTTTACTCTCCCAGGCAACAATGCTCCGAGGACAAAGAAAACTATTGCCATGCAGAAATACTTCTCAACAGAGATACAATTAAAGCCCTTCTCCCTAAATTTAAGATTGTTCACGGTATGATGCACTTCTCCAAGTGAAATTGTCAGTCTTCCCAGTAGGAGCAGAACCTACAAACTAGTACTGATTTAACTGATCTAAGACTGTAAAGAAGGTTGTTGTGCAAAAACAGGATAATGCTATGAACGGGAGAAGTATTTCAGTTAGGCAGCCTTGTTTTCACAGTTTATTTTAAAAGAACATCCAGGAAAACGGTAGTTTCTCAAAACATTTTGTCTCAGCATATGAACCACCTGGTTTTGCCAGAGAACAGAAGCAGCTATGGAACAGAATTTAAACTAATCTCTATTAATAAATTAAAATAAAAATTAGCAAAATCTTCTCAAGAACGTAAGCGCTGAGGGACGCTGAAAAAACTTTTTACTTTTTTTAAGTGGACTTTACTTTAGAAATACTTTATTTCCTAAATTTTGAGCAAAAAATACTGACAAAGATTCGCTTTATTACCCAGGTATCAATTCCACAATTCAACAGAGTACTCAGGCCTGGCAAAGGTCTACTTTGGTCTTGGAATGCAAACAATTTTGACTGTACGTAATTTTAAAGAGTTAAAATGTCATGAAGATATAATTGCTGATAATTATCTGAAAATATTGTACACACAGCAGCCATCAGAAAAGTATAGTTCTTCCACCTGCTTTCAAACACAGAACAAAACAAATGACGGAAGTATCAGAATTTCTCTGTGCAAATACATCAAAGTAGTCTATTTTTTAAAAACTTTAAACTAAATTTCTGCCAAGGAATTCAGGCTTTGAGGTTCCCAGGTCTAATGTAGGAACCTGCAAATTTTGAGAGGACTGCATATAGGCCCAGCTTCCTGCACGCCTGTCGCAGAAGCTGTAAACTCTGGATTTTCAATCCCAAAGATAGACTTTCTTCCAGGCTGCTGAGAAGTCACATGAGTGAGTCA